>NC_086320.1:368823984-369013984 GCF_036172605.1 Pelobates fuscus | reverse complement strand
ACTGTACAGAAACATATTTCAAATGGAAATTCCTGTCATAGTCCCCAGTGGCCACATGATGTAATGCAGATCAAAAGCGACTGTGCCAAATGTTCTTAAAGGAACATTATAGGCACCCAATCACTTCATCTCAACAAAGTGGTCTGGGTGCCATGTGCTCCCTATTTTAACCTGGCCGTTTAAAATGTTGCCATTCTGCAGAAATATCTATGTTTTCATTGCAGCGTGACAGCCACTAGAGGCACTGCATGGAATAGCATAGTAAATTTCTGCTACATCTATCAGATGGTCTAAGGAGCGGAGTGTTTTGCTGCGCATGCACACTAGCCTCCCAATGCTATTCTATGGAAAAGCATTGGATTGGCTGAGGTCATCAACATTGATTATCTCTGCCAAGGAGGCAGAGCATCACGAAGGAGACCAGCGTTTGGTCTCCTAATTATAGCGTTAGGAAAACATACTTGTATTCCTAACACTGTAGTGTTCCTTTAAATTGGCTCAGGAGCCCTGCTGCTCATTAACACTTTAAGGCCATTGATTTGATGCCATAATATATTATACTCCATAAAAGGTTTTGTAAATCATTTTAGTTCACACAAAGCATTTTCTACTCCCAGCAGAGTAAAATATAGTTTATAAAGATTTAGCAGTTGGCAACATCACCTAAACTGGCAACATTTACACACCAACCATTTTTGTTATTTTCTGTACCAAATCCAGATTCACTATTGACTAGCTTAAACTAAACCCCTAAATCAAAAAGGCAAGAGGGAAATCTGGCTAGCATATACGCCTGTTTCACGTGATGCCATTTACCTAAACTGCCAGCCTTAGAATCCGACTCTGCTAGTTCGATCTGTGTTTCTGCTTTGGATATCTGCTGTTTAGCGTTTGGAAAATCATTATCAGAAAAAGTTACATTTTTCAAACATTTAGAAAATGTTAAACGTGATAAAGACAACAACATCATTTGAAAAGAGGCATTTAATGTAAACAACACAAAAACACAAAAACAAAAAAAAACCCTAGAAGCTGTAATCTATACTAAACATATATTTACACAAATAATAAAGCCATATATATATACATACAGATTTTATAAACTTGAAATTCATGTATAATCATATTGCATTACAAACTAATAGGACACAATAAAAATGTTGATGTGTTCACAGACATGTGTCAACCTCTACATAGAGATGTCATTATCACTTGAACAAATGAACCATAAATTGGTTGTAACACCCTGAATAACAGTTTCTGTTAGCAGTCGCTAGGTTTTAATTGGACTTGAAGTCGCCTCTGATCTTCTGTTCCAACCCCCAGGCTTTTCAAGTTGTTCCCATTTGGAAGTAATTTCCACGGATTCCCACATTTAGAATGTCATAAGGATGTAAAATGTATCTGGTGTAATATCGAGATTGGAATCAATCTCAGCACTGCAAGGGTTAATGTTTAATCCTTTATGTACCGGAGGGAGCAGGACATTATACTTAAAGGATATACAGTGTTTACACAGGATAAGGGGATAGGATCCGGCTTTGAGGACCCTGGCGTGGCTGGGATAGGTGAAAGTCCATGAATAGGTGAAAAAAAAACCACAAATTGGGAACACAACAGGAAGCTGAGGCCCTGGGTTCATCATTCACAGAGAAAGCTCTGCTTATACAAAATGTTGGGCGGGACGTGAAAAGTGCTTCTCTGCTGTATGTAGCATTCAAATGCCGCAGGAAGGAAATCAAGTCATAAATCATCAAAATGAAAACCTGCAACATCTGAATTCCAGATACCACAAGGCATCACTTTTCATGTCTTGCTACAAGGCATCACTTTTCATGTCTTGCTACAAGGCATCACTTTTCATATCTGATATGTGTCCGGGATACCAGGACGGGCCTGGCACAGATATACACGTTCTCACTTGTGCAAAGCATCAGAGAGAAAGCCCCAAGTTACTTCTAACAATCATTGTCCAAAACCCCTTCTTCTCATGTGTAACCCAAATAAACGTCGTTTTTGGGTTCTCACAATCCCCCCATACAACCAGTGGGACCAGTATTTGTACCTTCCTTAAAAAACAACCGGGGTCCCTAGAACTCCCTAGTGTACTTTATCTCTCCCTGTGTGTGGAGTGGAAATTGTACACTTTTCACAAAGTTTGTACAACGTTCTCACAAGGACCCTCACAGAGCAAAAGTGTCATGAATCCTCTGGCTTTTGTCAAACCTTTTGAAAAGGATTGATGGAATCCGGAAGAGCTGCAATCACAGTCTCCTAGCACCGTAACACGTAAAATGAGCTGTAGTGGTTATGGTGTTTGGCGTGTCCCTTTAATTTCTGTCTCAGTTTATAGCAGCTAATATTCTATAGAAGGTCCAGCTCAGCTTTAGAGATAGTGGGTAGCTGGAACCATGAGATAATGCAATGGAAAAAGACTCGAAATAACTTTTAAGAAAAGAAAACTTTGTAGATTTTCAAAATGTATTTATTTTATCTGATTCAGCAATATAAAAAGGCAACAGCACAAACACACTTGTACGCTGTGTTATAAATGTCATAATGTGGATGACAGATTACCAGTGTTTATTAAACACGACCTATTATGCTTGGGGCGGAAAGCCAATACGTCCCTTCCAAAGTTCGAGAAAGTAAGTTGAATAATAAACATGTATTGAGACTGGCAGGAGAAACAGTCACGTGGAAGGCTATCTTTGTTTATCTGTTTATGCATAGCTGTAACATGCTGTAAGACTTGACACTTCCAAACGGTCTGGGAAAACAGGAATTGGGGGTAAAAAAAAAAAAACATATAAAATGAAAACCCTCTTACTACAAGCGGGTCTAACAGCATTAACATAAACCGTGCAACATAAAGATGGAAAGTGTGAAAACATGTTCAGTAAACCAGGAATTAGTGGAGGGATTACAAATTCTCTCCCGTTCTGTTACCTACAAAGAACTTTGTAAATTGTTAATCACCAAAAGGCAGAGTTTGACAACCATGCACTACCCTTTAACACGACATGTTTTAGGATCACTTTGTATCATTACAAGGCTGTGCTATTAAATTTATAAAACACCTTTTTGTAACAGCAATATATTAAATGCATACGGAGTCGAGCCTGGCAGGAACAGAATCCACTACTTGCAACATTTTCTGTCATTGGTGTGTTAACCAGCTGAACTACCTAACTTGCAGACCGAGCTCTATAATTTGACTTACGTGCTATTGTGTTTTCCGTTTTCTCTCCTACTTGGAATTGCTAAGGTGCCCGAGTTCTGGATTGCACAGGACTTGTGGTTGGGCACAGACGCTGAGTTAGTAAAAATATCAATTTACATTTCATTGGTCAAATGCGAAAACAAACAGAAGGGTGAGAGGGGGATTCATGTTTCAGACAGTGTGGCATTTCACCAGACTAAAAAACAATATACATTACATAACAAGGCACTAATATCAAGGTGATCTGTCTCTCTAGTTCATAATATTTACTATGGACTTAATCCCTTAGGGGCCAGATTTATTTTGTTTCATTGTGTCTTATTTTTTTTTTGTTATTGTTGTCTTTTTTTTATCTTAAATGGACTCTGTGGGCATCATAAATACTGCTTTGAAAAAAAGTTATAACGTTACCAGGAGGTCCTCAAACATGAAGTCTCAGACTGTTGCAGACAGGGGCACCATAGATTAGCTCACTATTCACAAAACGGCTTAAGAAATGGACGCATTTGTCACAAGCCACGAGCCACTTTTTGGAATGGGGAGCTACTGTTTGGCTTAGAGCACCGGCTGACACTCTCAGCCAATCCCCTGCTCCCCTGTCTGCGGCAATCTGAGGATTCCTAAGAAAAAAGTTACCTGTGCACTATCCCAAATCCTTATGTACTTTTATATAACTGGAGGTTTTTTTGTTTAACTCTAATGGTCATTAAATTAAAAGCTCCCCTGCAACGTCAAGGCAAAACCTCTTAGGTGAGTCCTACACTAACAATTCACCTTGCTGTTTTAGCTGTGTGGTAAAATCTCTAATGAGAAAGAAAGCGGTATTTTTCTCAACCTCTACACACTTATTAACCCTTTACGGTAAACACATTGGATGGGTACTCAGGCTACCCAAACTTGGTTTAAGTTTAGTAATGCTGGAGTTTAAAGTTTAATTATAATTGCAATGTTGTGTTCGGGGATTGGAGTAAGTGGTGCCCAGAAGACATAAGTTTGTGTCGAACTGATTGAAAACAATTTAAACAAGGGAATACGCTGGCACTATAACCACTGCAGAGAGTGTTTAACATAATCCTTCAAGGTTTTTAGAACTTGGCCGTTTTGATAGTGCTCGCAAACAGGATTACCATAAAAATGTAAAATGTTTACAAAGTTGTTTGACGTGTTTCACACACTCACTGTTTTATTTTTGCTGTTTAATTTGTGTGTGCTACCGGGTTAACAACCTCCTGGTAGCCCTCACCAGAATCTTCTGAGTTAATTTCAGGGCACCTCTACCACCTTTACTGCTCAGATATTGGAATAACTCAACTTAGCGGTGTGTAACCTGGTGTAAGGAAGCTGTTATCTGAGGATTTACTGATACCAGGCCGGGTACATCACTGAGCTTTCCCCCATTCCAGGATCCCTGGTTTATTTGTAACAGTAACAATGGTGAGTCCGGCTGCAGCCAGAAGCTGTTTTCCTATATTCAAGCGGGATAGATACCCCATTGCTCAGGACTGTAAATGCTGCAAGGATCTGACTAAGTAACCAGAATTGGTCAGGATAATGATTAGGAAGTTGATCTGTGAAGTGAAGGCCGCAAGGATTGTGGTTTACTCGGAGAATGTAAAACATCTGTGAGAGCAATATGACTGTAAGATGTCTCTATCTTCCCCCATCACACTGCATACGTTACTGTCACTTAAAGGGACAGTACACATATTGGAATATATTACTTACCTGTGTCCCCTAAAACTCTCCCCCCTACATACCAACCCCCTGTCCTATCCTTTCTCCCTCTTTGCATTCCAGCCCCATAATCTACCTTTCCTGTATGCAGACATCCCAACTTGGAAAAATGCATTTCAGGGAAATGGCTCTTCACCATCTACAGCGCTGCCCCCCACGTGTGCAGACACGCACGCACGCACCCACCACAGACATACACAGCCCGCAAACATGTATGAACGCACAGATGCACACACTGACACATACTCAGATAGACACTGACACACAGACAGCTTTACACTCACTAACACACAGATACACACACTGACACAAACACTAAGATACACACACTGACACAAACACTAAGATACACACACTGACACATACTCAGATACACACACTGACACAAACACTAAGATACACACACTGACACAAACACACAGATACACACACTGACACAAACACTAAGATACACACACTGACACAAACACTAAGATACACACACTGACACATACTCAGATAGACACTGACACACAGACAGCTTTACACTCACTAACACACATATACACACACTGACACAAACACTAATATACACACACTGACACAAACACTAAGATACACACACTGACACAAACACTAAGATACACACACTGACACAAACACACAGATACACACACTGACACAAACACTAAGATACACACACTGACACAAACACTAAGATACACACACTGACACAAACACTAAGATACACACACTGACACATACTCAGATAGACACTGACACACAGACAGCTTTACACTCACTAACACACATATACACACACTGACACAAACACTAATATACACACACTGACACAAACACTAAGATACACACACTGACACAAACACTAAGATACACACACTGACACAAACACACAGATACACACACTGACACAAACACTAAGATACACACACTGACACAAACACTAAGATACACACACTGACACATACTCAGATAGACACTGACACACAGACAGGTTTACACACACTAACACACATATACACACACTGACACAAACACTAAGATACACACACTGACACAAACACTCAGATACACACACTGACACATACTCAGATAGACACTGACACACAGACAGCTTTACACACACTAACACACAGATACACACACTGACACAAACACTAAGATACACACACTGACACATACTCAGATAGACACTGACACACAGACAGCTTTACACACACTAACACACAGATACACACACTGACACAAACACTAAGATACACACACTGACACAAACACTAAGATACACACTGCAACATACTCAGATAGACACTGAGACACAGACAGCTTTACACACACTAACACACAGATACACACACTGACACAAACACTAAGATACACACACTTACACATACTCAGATAGACACTGACACACAGACAGCTTTACACACACTAACACACAGATACACACACTGACACAAACACTAAGATACACACACTGACACAAACACTGACACAAACACTCAGATACACACACTGACACATACTCAGATAGACACTGACACACAGACAGCTTTACACACACTAACACACAGATACACACACTGACACAAACACTAAGATACACACACTGACACATACTCAGATAGACACTGACACACATACAGCTTTACACACACTAACACACAGATACACACACTGACACAAACACTAAGATACACACACTGACACAAACACTAAGATACACACTGCAACATACTCAGATAGACACTGAGACACAGACAGCTTTACACACACTAACACACAGATACACACACTGACACAAACACTAAGATACACACACTGACACATACTCAGATAGACACTGACACACAGACAGCTTTACACTCACTAACACACGGATACACACACTGACACAAACACTAAGATACACACACTGACACAAACACTAAGATACACACACTGACACAAACACACAGATACACACACTGACACAAACACTAAGATACACACACTGACACAAACACAGATACACACACTGACACAAACACTAAGATACACACACTGACACAAACACTAAGATACACACACTGACACATACTCAGATAGACACTGACACACATACAGCTTTACACACACTAACACACAGATACACACACTGACACAAACACTAAGATACACACACTGACACAAACACTAAGATACACACTGCAACATACTCAGATAGACACTGAGACACAGACAGCTTTACACACACTAACACACAGATACACACACTGACACAAACACTAAGATACACACACTTACACATACTCAGATAGACACTGACACACAGACAGCTTTACACACACTAACACACAGATACACACACTGACACAAACACTAAGATACACACACTGACACAAACACTGACACAAACACTCAGATACACACACTGACACATACTCAGATAGACACTGACACACAGACAAGTTTACACACACTAACACACATATACACACACTGACACAAACACTAAGATACACACACTGACACAAACACTCAGATACACACACTGACACATACTCAGATAGACACTGACACACAGACAGCTTTACACACACTAACACACAGATACACACACTGACACAAACACTAAGATACACACACTGACACATACTCAGATAGACACTGACACACATACAGCTTTACACACACTAACACACAGATACACACACTGACACAAGCACTAAGATACACACACTGACACAAACACTAAGATACACACTGCAACATACTCAGATAGACACTGAGACACAGACAGCTTTACACACACTAACACACAGATACACACACTGACACAAACACTAAGATACACACACTTACACATACTCAGATAGACACTGACACACAGACAGCTTTACACACACTAACACACAGATACACACACTGACACAAACACTAAGATACACACACTGACACAAACACTGACACAAACACTCAGATACACACACTGACACATACTCAGATAGACACTGACACACAGACTGCTTTACACACACTAACACACAGATACACACACTGACACAAACACTAAGATACACACACTGACACATACTCAGATAGACACTGACACACAGACAGGTTTACACACACTAACACACAGATACACACACTGACACAAACACTAAGATACACACACTGACACATACAGTCAGATACACACACTGACACATACTCAGATAGACACTGACACACAGACAGCTTTACACACACTAACACAGATACACAAATAATCCACTAGTCCTGCAAGTCCACTAATGTTAACTGCTGGAATAACTATCTATCTATCTATCATTTATCGATCGATCTATCTATCATTATCTATCTATCTATCATTTATCGATCGATCTATCTATCATTATCTATCTAGCTATCATTTATCGATCGATCTATCTATCATTATCTATCTATCTATCTATCTATCTATCTATCATCTATCTATCTATTTGCCTATATATCTTTCTATCTATCATTTATCTATCTATCTGCCTATCTATCATCTATTCATCTATCTATCTATCTATCTATCTATCATTTATCTATTTATCTATCTATCATTTATCTATCTATCTATCTATCTATCTGTGTCTGTCTGCCTGTCTGTCTGTCTGTCTGTCTGTCTATCTATCTATCTATCTATCTATCTATCTATCTATCTATCTATCTATCTATCTATCTATCTATCTGTGTCTGTCTGTCTGTCTATCTATCTATCTATACAGTATCTATCTATCTATATATCTATAATCTATCTATCTATCTATCATTTATCTATCTATCTATATGTCTGTCTATCTATCTATCTATCTGTGTCTGTCTGCCTGTCTGTCTGTCTGTCTGTCTATCTATCTGTGTCTGTCTGTCTGTCTATCTATCTATCTGTCTGTCTGTCTGTCTGTCTGTCTGCCTGGCCATCTGTTAGTCTGTTTGTCTGTCTATTTATCTGTCCATATGTCTATTTATACTGTTTATACCGTTCGTCTGTCTGTTTACCCATCTGAGACTGCTCCACAGCCACAAATGAAATAGTTTAGAAATCGGAGATCTTGTACATTTGAGTGAAGCTCTTCTTACCCAAATACCTAGCATTATGTCCGATACATTGCTGAGATCCCCCCCACATTTGGACCTGGACAGCTTCTACCATGGCTGACCAACAAATGCTGAATTCCCTCAGTTGCAGATGTGCGTACAGATGGATGTTGTGGTTGTGAGTCTTCTCCAGGGATGTTAATGCTGGATTATATGTTTCACATTGGTTTTATACTGGTACAGTCCTGAATGCAACATGTAAGGTTAGTCTATGATTTATGATTAGACTAACCAGACCTTCTGTAGAGTGCAGCCTAGTATTGAACAAGCACCATTTAAATAGCATGGGTTTTTATGGACTTGATTTATATTCATAGTCCCCCCCCCCCCCTCCCTCCCCCACACACACACACTCACACTCACACTAACCTCACTGCGGAAAAGTGTTACTCTCTCTTCTTCCCCTCTAATTTCCTATCCTCCATCCCTCACCGGAAGGCTTCTACCCTTCATCTCTCCTCTCGCCCTTCCACCTGTCACCTTGATCCCATTCTCTGGCGCCTTAACCAACCTCTTTCCTGGTCCAATCCCTAATGTTCAAGCTCTCTCTCTCTCTCTCTTCCCCACTTCCCTCCAACGCTTCAAACTGGGTTTTTTTCTTTTTTTTTTTTTTTTTTTTTTTTTTTTCTTTTCTTTTGGATCAACAGCAAAAAACAGGTGTGAGGAAGGCTGAACTTGATGGACGCAAGTCTCTTTTCAGCTATCTAACTATGTAATCTAACTATGTAACACGCAATCATCAATTATGTTCTAAAAAACCATATACTAAACCTACTTCTCCTTGTTACTGCTGTCCCAAACCCATAATCCATTTCTAAACTTCTAAAGCAGCTTGTATTCTCCTGTCTATCTAACCCACTTTCATAATACTAACTCTCTCATTGACCCTGATATCCCATAATACTAACTCTCTCATTGACCCTGATATCCCATAATACTAACTCTCTCATTGACCCTGATATCTCATAATACTAACTCTCTCATTGACCCTGATATCCCATAATACTAACTCTCTCATGGACCCTGATATCCCATAATACTAACTCTCTCATTGACCCTGATATCCCATAATACTAACTCTCTCATGGACCCTGATATCCCATAATACTAACTCTCTAATTGACCCTGATATCCCATAATACTAACTCTCTCATTGACCCTGATCAATCTGGTTTCTGCCCCCTTCATTCTACTGAAGTCATTCTTACTTTACTTTCCACTAAATCGAAAGGTCATTACTCCAGTTATCCTCCCCTTGACCTCTCCGCTGCTTTTAACACTACTCCTTATTCAAACCCTTCGTAGGCTGTATTGCAAAATCTATGAATTGAAAAATCTTGAAATAAAGTCTTTATTTTGTAATTCAAACTCCCCCTCCTCCTTTGATACAGTCATTCATACCACATATTGCGATGTGGAGATTTGTGGTACATTCACATACACTGCATGTTAGTGGGATACAAAATGAAGCCCTGTGCTTAACCTCTCACTGCTCCTGCCTACAGTACTCATCAGCCCCAACACATAGAATTAAAAAAAGAAGTTACCTGCACTTTATCCCAAATCCCATATCCACATTTAAATAACATAAGATTTATAGTACCACCCCAATGGCCATTAAAATGTAAGCTCATCTGCCACGTGGCATAGAGATCAGGGGCAGCTTTTTTTTTTTAATTCAATGTATTGGGACTGAATAATACTATAGTCATTGCTGCCACTCAGGAATAATGGGAGTTTGAACACAGAGCCTAAATTTGTATGTCCCTGGCAGTTTAATTGCTGTGGAACTCTGGGGTACACTCATACATAGCATATTGTAACTTTTGATGCTGTGGAGCTCTGGGATACATTTATCCACCGTACACATTAATAGATTTGTGATTGCTGCAGAGCTCTGGGATACATTCATCCACAGTACTCATTAATAGACGTGTAATTGCTAGGGAGGCTTCTGTGAGGTTAATTGCTAAAAGGAAAGTGTAAAATGAAAATCACTGGTTAAACATTTTCTGTAATAGGTTCAATTTAAAAATTAGTCCTTGGATTACATGGGATTTTATATGCTATTTTATTTTTTTATAAAGGATTTGTGGTTTGAAATATGTTGGCTTTAATATTAGAATTTTAGGGAAAGTGATTTTTGCATTTGCTATTTAGAGAAAGTTAAAATACAATTTGCCTTTTAAGCCCATAAGAGCCACATTTTATAGAAGTCTTGGCTGTTTTTATAAAAATATATATTTTTAAATAATTCATACTTTTTTAAAGCAAAACGTGAGACTATTGATAGTAAATCTCAGGTTGGAATAAAATATCTCCAATTCCAGGAGAATTAAAAATGGAGGCAGACAGTTACAGTAGAAAAAGGTGTGAATGTCTACGTTTAATTTTATGTGTTAAGTATGGAGGATAAGTGTACATAAAATTAGAAATCCCTTTATAGAGTTCGTTTTAATGCACTATGCATAAAAAAATGTAAAACAAAGTTTTCTGTAAAGTTCAAGGTTTTGCAGGGTCTGCAGTGAGCTCTGCCAGGACCAGGAAATGCTACTGATGACGCTCTCTAAAATCTCTTCTGCAGTACCATAGATCCTTTTTCTTTTTCTGACTAGGACTTGGGATATCTTAATCTGGCTCTAGCTAAACTACAACTCCCATAATCCTTTGCTGTGCAGCTCAATGACATTATGTACATTTGTTGGAGCAAAAAGGTAAACATTGTCAAGTGGGACAAGATTAATATGAAAACAAAAACTAATAATGTAACCGTGTCCATTCCTACCTATTGCAGTGTCTGGAGTTCCTCTTTAAATTACCCCTGTTTACTGCTCCGTAAATAACCAAAAACAGGAACCAAATTGAGAAAATCGATTGGATGCCTTCATAAATAAATGGCTCTGCTGTGTGTTATTTTACTCAGTATCCTAACCCTTTCTGCATAATTAGCTACACTACTGAGAAAGGAAGGGAGAGAGGAAGGAAGGAGGGAGGGAGGAAGGAGTAAAGGAGGGAGGGAAGGAAGGAAAGAAGAAAGGAAAGGAGGGAGGGAATAAGGAGGGAGGGAGGGAAGGAAGGAAAGAAGAAAGTGAGGGAGGAAGGAAAGAAGCTACGCTACTGAGAAAGGAAGGGAGAGAGGAAGGAAGGAAGGAAGGAAAGGAGGGAGGGAAGGGATAGAGGAAGGAAAGGAGGGAGGGAGGAAGGAGTAAAGGAGGGAGGGAAGGAAGGAAAGAAGAAAGGAAAGGAGGGAGGGAGGGAAGGGAGGGAAGGAAGGAAAGAAGAAAGCGAGGGAGGAAGGAAGTAAGCCACACTACTGAGAAAGAAAGGGAAAGAGGAAGGAAGGAAAGGAGGGAGGGAAGGGAGAGAGGAAGGAAAGGAGGGAGGGAGGAAGGAGTAAAGGAGGGAGGGAAGGAAGGAAAGAAGAAAGGAAAGGAGGGAGGGAGGAAGGAGGGAGGGAGGGAAGGGAGGGAAGGAAGGAAAGAAGAAAGCGAGGAAGGGAGGAAGAAAGGGGGGGAGGAGGGAGGAAGGAATGAAGAAAAGGAGGAAGGGAAGCAGGAAAGGAAAGAACAAAGGAAGGAAGAATAGGAGAGAGGGAGAAGGGAAAAAAGTAAGTAAGAAAAAAAGGGAGGGAGGGAGGAAGGGAGGATGGATGGAAAAAAGGGAGGGAAGGAGGGAGAAAAGAAGGAAGGAAGAACAGGAGGGAGGAAGGAATAGGGAAAGGAGGGAGAGAGGAGGGAAGAAGTGAAGGAAGGGAGAAAGAGAGGAAAGGAGGTAGAGAAGAAGGAATGAAGAAAAGGAGAAAGGAAGGAAGGAAGGAGGGAGAGTGGAGTGAAGGAAGGGAGGGAGGAAGAAAGAGAGGAAGGGATGAAGGAATGAAGGGAGAAAGAGAGGAAGGGAGGCAGGGAGGGAGGAAGGAAGGAAGCAAGGAAAGGAGGGAGGGAGGGAAGGGGGTGGCAGGGAGGGAGGAAGGATAAATATATACGTATTGTATCATAGATATTAGAGTTCCCATTAAAAAGCGTGAAACTAAATCAAGAAGGGGAAAGGAGACGGTGAGAAAAGTGAAAAGAGAGGAAAGAGAAAGAGCTGTGAATAGGAAGGAGTGAGAGGGGAAGTTATGGAAATATAAGAAAGGGGTGTGAATAGATAATGGACAGAAAGAGAGAGCAGCAGAAAATATATTGAGAGAATGAAAAAGAGAGAGAAAGGAAGAAGGAATATTGGGTTTATTATCTATAAGGAGTTAAACCAAGAGCTTTAGGAGAGGTATAGTCTAATCTGAGTGCGATGTGAAGACATTACAGCTAGAATAGTTCTATCAATGTATATTTATCATTTTTTTATTTTCCTTTTATTAATTCCTGACCAAAAGTATTGTAAGAAAATGCTTAACCACAAACAGATTTGGAAACGTTGGGTTTCAGAAAACAAAAAGAGGAAATTGCCCAAATGGTGAATCACAGAAAATCTGATCTGCTTATATCTATCTCAGGACCTTTAATGATGGATAATAGATGGTAACATTCATACTTGATGTTTTTTGTTTTTTTTTCTCTCTTCATTCTTTTTATTTTTTTTAATTTCTTCTTCTTTTTTTTTTTTTTCTGGATGAAGCAAAACGTTTGTAGAAAACAGAGGGTCTGGCTTTAGTCCTAATCTTAGAAGCCAAGCCACTGGAATAAAATGTACATTAAGCAATGTAAAAGGTCAGAGGTACGGCTTTACAGTACATACCAGAGAGCTTATCTGGCCCCGCTCGGACTGAATCATCACTGCTCCCAGATCCAAACTCCCTCAGAAAACATTCTACTATGAAACAATTCTCCTTACTCATCCTCAACTGTTTCCTATGCCTGCATGTGCAAAACAAACTCGAATTTCAAACACATGCTGCAAACCCCTTTGTTTCTTGTATTTTCTAAAGTGAAGTGTCCTCAATGTACCCCAAAGAGGAGAGTAAGGGTGGAGGGTTTTACAGTCCCAATGCCCCACAGTGTAACCACAGCAACGGACACTCACAGTTTCTGTCAAACTTAAAAGAAGAAAACTCCAAGTACCAAAACCACTACAGCACACTGTGGTGGCTATGGTGCCCATTGTTGTCAGTCAGTTTTAAAAGGGCTTGACTTCTTACATGGGCTATACTAGGCACCACTCCCCTCCACTACCTCAGTCAGAGAACCAGAAGCTGTTTTGCAAGTCTTGTCTCATTGGCTGGAGAGGTCAATTAATGTTCTCAGCCAGTAATGTTGGGCTTAGCTCAGGAGGAGAGTAGCAGAGGCAGGGACCGGCACTTGGTGAGCCCCAATTAAAAATGGTTTGAACACTTAAAATTGGAACACCACGGCGCTCCTGCCACCATAACCAAGAGGTTTTGCAAGATGCTCATTTAGATACATCACTACACCTTATTTGCAAGCAGTGTCCCTTTAAATTCTTTTTCTTTTTTTTTTTTCTAATTGTATTGGAAAAAATACCCGACATGACGTTTGAAAATGACGTGCTAATATTAAGAATAAAATAATATAAACTATTACCATTCCATTAACGAACTGTAAACCATCCATGTGAGCAAACGTATTATAAGCACAATAACAAATACATTCTAGAGAAATCTGGATAAAACAAAAACACATTCAATAAACATCTGTGGGGATCCCTGAAGGATTGCAGTGATTACAAAAACCTAGAACAAGCAAACATGTTTGACAAAGTGTGATAAATAACGTCAGACTCACGTAAATTATTTTGAAGCGTTCCTAAAATATTGTAGTAATGCATAAATCACTGGTTCCTCTCATTAAAGACACGGCAATGATTCAGCTCGACTTTAGCTTGTAACAAAGCAGCACATTTAGAGCTGTTTGATATAAAAGCGAATCTTATGGACTCTGTCTATTACGTTCGGTAGAAAGTGTCCGATTATTCTTATCTATGTAATTTCTGGTCACTGACCGTGATTTGAATTCTAACTAATTATTTCTAAATACAAACAAGACCCTCTAAGGACGGCTTTAGTTTAAAGGGGGTCTGTTATTTTTCTTATTTATTTGTCTTCTTTAAATGTATATAGAATTAATATGTGGCATCACAATACTTTTCTGTTCAGTGGTACACGTAACATTGTTCCATTCCTCCTCTGTATGCTCCGGTGTGAGTTTTGGTGGCAAATGTCAATTTAGTTTCAGTCATAGTCGTTTGACTAAAAAGCCATTTTAGTTCTAGTCGAATTTTAGTCGTCTGAATTGATTTAGTTTTAATCTAGTTTTAGTCGACTAAATCTCCAGTAGATTTTAATTGACACAACAAAAATGTAATGGGTTCCGTTAAAGCCTCTATCTGTCGCTCTTGTCCCTCCCCCAGCCCCTCTGTGTCTTTTTGTGTCTCTGCAGCCAATGTTAATTTTGTCGACTAAAATTTTGCAATTTAGTCGGTTAAAACTAAAACAGTTCAGATGACTAAAATACAACTAAAACTAAAATGGCTTTTTAGTAAAATGGCTATGACTAAAACTAAATTGAAATTTGCCGACAAAATTAACACTTCACAGAGGGGTTGTGGAAAGGACAAAAAAGACAGACCAGCGCTTGGGAGAGAGAGTCACCTGGAGGGGCTGGGGAAGGGGCAAAAGAGACAGCTAGACAGGGCTGGCGCAAACGTTAGGCAAACTAGGAATCCGCCACCGGGATGTTTCCAGGTGGGCAGTCCCTGTCTGGGGCCGCAGCGATAGGTGAGCGGCTCTTGAGTCGCCCCCAGCACCGGGACGATCCTCAAGGCGCCCGAAGGTGGGGGCGCGGAGAGGAGCCCTGTCACAGGGGGGCCAGGAGGTGGCCATCTGGTTGCCCTCGAAGCTGTGTCAGGTAAGGCAGAGCAGGAAACTGCTTACCTTGATGGCAGGTGCCTGCTCTGCCAACAAATGATGGTGACCGGAAAAGCCAGACGGCAAGGGAGGCTGTTCTTGCAGCCTCTCACTCCTCCCTCGCGCGCCCTCTGTGATGCCAGGAGCCAGAATATGACGTCATTCCGGCCCCGGCATACTAAACAGCGCGCTGCAGGAGTGAGGAGCTGCCCCACATTGGACCCCAGGGAGGTAGGGAGGCTGGATGGGCCTCAATAAATAAAATTGTGTGAGTCTGTGTCAGTGAGTGTGTGAGTGTTTGACTGTCAGTGTGTGTGTGTGTGTGTCTGTCTGACTGTGTGTGTCTGTCAGGGAGTGAGTGTATGTTTGTCAGTGAGTGTGTGTGTCTGTCAGTAAGTGTGTGAGTGTATGTCTGTCAGTGAGTGTCTGCCTGTGTGTGTGTCTTTCAATGAGTGAGTGTATGTATGTCAGTGAGTGTGTGTGTGTGTCAGTGAGTGAGTGTATGTATGTCAGTAAGTGTATGTGTGTGTGTGTTTCTGTCAGTGAGTGAGTGTATTTCTGTCAGTGAGTGTCTCTGTGTGTGTGTGTGTGTGTGTGTCTGTCTGTCAGTGAGTAAGTGTATGACTGTCAGGGAGTGTCTGTGTGTGTGTGTGTGTGTGTGTTTGTCTGTTAGTGAGTGAGTGTATTAGAAAAAAAGTATAGGGTCGCACTCAGTCACAACAATTAAACACAGGGTGCTACTGAGCATAGGTCAGCAAAGAACCCCAAGGAATATATGCAAATAGAAAAAATCCCAGGCACTCACTGTGATTGTTCTCCAGGCAGATTTATTGCAACGTTTCGAGTGAGTGTATGTCTTTCAGTGAGTGTGCGTGTGTGTGTGTGTTTGTCAGTGAGTGACTGTATGTCTGTCAGTGAGTGTGTGTCAGTGAGTGAATGCGTGTCAGTGAGTAAGTGCATGTGTGTCAGTGAGTGTGTGTCTGTCAATAAGTGTGTGTCTACCGGTGTGTGTCTGTCAGTGAGTAAGTGACGTGAGGGGGCGGCAAAATGGACCCGTCCTAGGGTGACAGAAATTCTTGCACCGAACCTGCAGATAGAGGCTTTAAATAAACCCATTAGTTTTTAGTCGACTAAAATCTACTGGAGACTTAGTTGACTAAAACTAAAACAACTCAGATAACAACGATAAGACTTAGACTAAATTGAAATTTGCTACCAAAATTAACACCGCCCCCAGCCCCTCTAGGTGTCTGTCTCTTTTGACCCTTTTACAGCACCTGTATGGAGTTTTAATTTAGTTTTAGTCATAGTCTTTTGACTAAAAATCCATTTTAGTTTTATTCTAGTTTTAGTCGACAAAATGATATACGGTCTGCTCTCTCTATTGTGCAAAGGACAGAGCTTAGAACAACGACAGACAGGGAGCGCCCAGGTGTAGGATATAGAATTGTGAATTTCTACAATTCATTTTATTTTTCATACATCACATATAAATATTTATTGTATCATAGGTGATAAGTAAACACAATATTAAAAACCGTGAGAAGTAACCGATCCAATTAAAGCGAATATTTATTCTGCTATAAAATGTGAGTCCTACGGATTGATATACTAATTTGTTGCCTATTAAATAATAATGATTGACATATTCTGTGTTTTAAGCCTAGTAGCGTAGTTTTATATAAATATTAATATATAATAATAATAAGCACAGGCGAAACACGTTCACTTTTATCAGGCGTGTGGTATCTCTCCCCCCTTCCCACATTTATGTACAGCTTGCTAAATGTCATTGTTTTTCTGCCATTACTATTGAATGTTCTCTATCTACATGGATGTTTAATACAGAGTAGAGTTTATGGTGAAGTGCAACATTTGGTTCTCTCGGCCTGGTCCTAGCAACATGACATCATTGAGTCAAAAGTACTTCTAAAGATGTCCTGATGACCCCATATGGGGGGGGCATCAGGGAAACAACCCGGGATGGCAGGACAACAACATTGGGGTGGTCCCACCAGATCCAAACTGGTGGGAAGTATGTCAACTGTATCTTTGTAGATATTGTTGGACTACAAGTCCCATCCTAGCAAGAATGACATAGAATTATGGTTGGTTGTAGTGTAACATCTGATCTGCCCCAGTTTAACACCTGTGTCCTATATAACCTCAGTCCTACATGGCACATGAGACAGGAGTGTTTGGGACCAATTGTCATAGAGGCAAAATGTGATAAAATCCAGCATGCACAATTTATACATCCTCTCCAACATTGCTTAATCCTCCTATTATCGGCCTGTTATTTTTAATGTCCTGTTATAAACTTATTTTATTTACCTACCCTTTTATTTTAGTACTTTCAGGAAATGGGTTCTTACTTGCTATCCCCTGTTCCAGTGAAATATATTGTCTTTCACCGTTACGTTTGCACAAGCGATGAATCAAAACATTCTTCGAGAACATTCCAATAATCTTATATCTTAGTAGCTCTGTATTACAACGGTGAGTAAGATAGACTAACTGTCTAGAAAAGTCTTTGCTGACGCCACTCCATGCCTTTCACAAGACAGATAATAAAATAAAAACATAAAACAGATTTATTGTGTTTTGAAAGTATGAACATTGTGTCTTAAAGCAGCCTTAGTATCATAACGTGAGTTTACTTTACAGTAAAACCTGCTTAAATAAAATACCAGCCGGGTTATAGTTAATAAACTGAATTTAATCACTGTCAGGGTTATTCACTAACGTTATATTTGTCTTGAAGTCAAAGTGAATCAAATCAAATTTTATGCCAAAATCGTTTACCTAGAAACATAAATGACTGAGTATTTCTCCAGTGTGGCAGATTATATATAGAGGAGCTGCGGATTGGTGCAGTGTGGTGATTGTCATGCGCGCTAGTCCTGCAGAGCTTCTCTATGGGGAAGCATTACATTGGCTGAGATTGCCAGTAATGATAATCTCAATCAGGGCGGGAGTTTCAGAATGCCTGGGGGCTAAAGGCAAGTTAATCTACTGATTCTATTATTTCTGAGTGGGTTGGTGGGTATAAATCTAACTAGTTAAGAAAACGCTATAAAGTTAGGAATACCTGAAAAGTTGCACTTTAATAAATAGCCTTTACTAAAACTAGATATTACTATTACTTTACTAACACTAGAATTCTAATCTCCCAGATCAGCACCAGCGTATAAGGGACTTTATTAGAAATGATGTTTATCTCATCGGTTGCCTGATACTGGATCTTACCAAGCTGCAGGTTTTTGGTAGTACATTATACTTTACTTGGACAATGGCAGAGTTATTTACTAAACTCTGAATGGCAAAACAGGGTTAAAAAATAGCCAAGCTGTGACTAGGCTTGGCTTGGAGAATATTTACAGATCAGGTTTTTCCTTTGTTAGTTTAGATTTAGGGTCCCCACTGTTTCTCAGAATAAATAATAAATGTATCTCTAATCCAGCGGTGGGACTGTCTGCTCTGCACACCCCACTATGTCCCACATGAGATCCTCACTATTGATGATCTCCTGGCCAATCCAAAGGGGGCCCGTTTCTCGTGGAAAGGCATGGGAATGCCACAATCTGCCAGCACTGCTTCTCAGAGAGAAACCATTGAAACCAATCAGATACTCTCACTTCCACTTTAAAAAGTTGAGTTAGAGATTTTTCATACCTTGGCTACTTTGGCATAAAACCTGTTTTTTTGTTGTTTTTTTTCAAATTAAGGTGTTTTTATTTTGTTAGCACAATAAGATGAGACGCATACAATACAATGAAAAAGCGTGAGATTGCCTACGCAGAGGC
Organism: Pelobates fuscus; assembly: GCF_036172605.1. NCBI lineage: Eukaryota > Metazoa > Chordata > Amphibia > Anura > Pelobatidae > Pelobates > Pelobates fuscus. The sequence continues at coordinate 368,994,249 of NC_086320.1, read as the reverse complement.
TAACTTTGCATAGTAAGTGTACATTAATGAACAATAGATAGTTACAAACTTCGCCAGTTTATACAGGTCTAGGGCATGTCAAGCCGTAACAGTATCACATAGATAAAATATAACCTTATTCAGTGAAGTCGGCTGTATAGTGTTTTAGAGCCATAGTCGAGGGTTCCGCGCTATGGTTGGCGCTTATAATATTGCGACCTATTCAGGAGGTGTGTGTGGTGGACCCGGAGGTCCCCTCCTCAGGTGTTACATGAGGTCGTGTCAGGGCGCTCAGGCCCCTGTGTTGTTGGTGTTGTTGGTAGTGTGGGACCTAGGTTCAGGTAGGGCCCATACTTCCAGCTGGTGTTATGGCCCTTTCAACCCTACACCGTCTCTTTGTCCATTGTGGGGGACCCTCATGTCTCCTGCGTTCAGCTTGTCATGCCCCACCTTGAGCCTGTGGAACCTATTGTGTCTGTCCGTAAGTCTTGCCTATGTCCTTGAGGTGCAGTGCACTAGTCTTGGTCGTCAGATGTCGATGCGTTTAGTGCTACAATGAGCGGAGGTTCTTGTGTGGCTCCGCTTGTCGGTCAGTCGGTTGTCCGTCAGTGTGGGGTGGGGGATAGGAAGAGGGGGGGGAAAAAGGGGGGGGTATCCTCCCGGAGGCCCGCTGTCGGGGACTGGTGGTCAGATATGAATGCCTAATGCGAGTTTCGTATGGGCCTAGTCTGTCTTTGTAGATGTCTGGGGTCCCTAGTTCTGTCGGGGTCCCCCTAGTGTGTCGAGGAATTTATCCTCTGAGGTTGTCAGGATCCAGTGCGTCCAGGTGTCTAAGTATCTCGGTGTCCTATCCGTGGCCTTCAGGTATAGGTCTTCCGCCACCCTGAGGTCCTCCATTTTCGCAAACCATTCCCTAAGGGTAGGTGGCTCAGTGTCTCTCCAGTGCAGGGGGATAAGTTGTTTGGCAATGTTTAGTATTCTTATGGTCATTGAACGTTTGTAGGTGTTGCTAGGCACCGTGTTGTGGTGTAGGAGCATGGCTGCCGGTTCGAAGGGCGGAGGGTTGTCTGTGAATTTCTGGATTAGTTTATATATTCCTCGCCAGAAGGGTTGTATCTTCTCGCAGGACCACCAAATGAGCATGTGTGTCCCCGTTCCTGTCCCGCAACGCCAGCAGTGCGCGGCGTGGTCTGGGTATATGTCATGTAAAGTGTCCGGGGTGCGATACCATTGTGTAAGCAATTTGTATGCACTCTCTTGGTACCTACTGAAGACCGCACAATGATGTGTCAGTGTACAGATTTTGTCCCATTCCCCATCGTTCACTTTTTGGTTCAGGGCCGTTTCCCATTTTCCCTTAAACCTATGGGTTTCTGTCAGAATCTGTCTCTGTAGTAGGCCGTACAGTTTAGATATCCCGTGTGGGAGCGGTTCCGGATCGAGGCATAGCTGCTCGAATTCCGTGGGAGGGCGCCGTAGAGCCCGACCCTGAGGTAGGGTCTGGAGGTAGCTTGTCAGTTGCGCGTACGTGAACGTCTGTAAGAAGGACGGGGGTTGCCCTCCTGTGAGGTCTATTAGGGTCTTCCGTCCCGTTGGCGGATGGATGTGGCGAAGCCTAGGTAGTTGGTCTGGGAGGATGCATCTGAGGGTTAGTGGTGCAAGTCCCGGTGGGAAGTCTGTGTTATGTGTCAAGGGGAGTAGGGGTGACGGGTAGGAGGTCAGGCCAGCTTTGTCAGCTATGCTGTGCCAGACTTGTAGGGTGTTCCATACGTATGTGGGTGTCTGGTCCCTTCTCCCTCTAGGTAGCCAGGGGGCCAGTGCTACGGGGATCTGTAGGTCTGCTTCGTCCACCAACTTCCATTGTTTGTGGACGTTTGGTTTCGACCATTCCACTATTCTGAGGAGATGGCAAGCTGTGTAGTATAAGTGGAAGTCTGGTAGTGCCATGCCTCCCTTGTCCCTGGGTTGTGTGAGTTGTGAGAATTTTAACCTAGGTTTCTTCCCATTCCATACGTATTCTCTCATGGTCCTGTGTAGGGTCGCGAAATATGTCCTGGGGATACGTAAAAGGATTGTCTGCATCAAGTATAGCAGCCTTGGCAGAAAATTCATTTTAATAACCTGGACCCGGCCGAACCAGGAGATGTGGGGGTACGACCATTCCCCGGCATCTCTCTTGAGTACGGCCAGCATCTGGGCAAAATTTGCTGTGAAAAGGTCCATGCTGTGTCTTGTGAGCCAGATGCCCAGGTACCTAATTTTAGAGTCTACCTGTTTTTTAATGTAGTTAAGTGTTGTAAAAAAAAAAAAAACTATGAACATTGGTCATTATGAAACAGGACTTGGGGTTGTGGGGTGGGTTGGGGTAGGGAAGGCCATTGATACTTTACGCATCACTGGTAACACTGCAAAAGGACCATGTCCCTCTGTAAAGTTGTTTTCCAACCTGGCGTGCAGCTCCATAGGTAGTCACATTCACCAGCCCATGCACAGAGCACTATTGAATCTCTTTCACATGGGCAGAATGCCTGACTTCAGGTTGCCCACTGTGAGTCCATCTAATGATTGGGGTGAAACCTAGAATGACCTAAATTTAGGACTACCCCACACATTTGGGACCATTTGGATGTATACACTACAAAGTGTACTCTTTTCAGAGGTATTGTTGAGCTGCATCAGTACTCAAATTTACAGGCTGCATCAAAAACGAAAAGCAGCCATATCTCCAATATTTGCCAAGGGAGTGTTACCTCGCAATAAAAACAAAGGTAGTTTCTTCCCATGTCTTAAATATGTTTCATGTTAAGGGACCTCTCTGAGTTATACAGAGGACAGTGAGAGGTGGCACCTGGCAAATATGTGCCGATAGACTCTTTAGTATTTGCCCCAGTGGAAAAACAGATTTAATAAAAAATAAAACAACTTTAGTAAACATGGGAGCCAACGGACACAGTTTAAGAATTTATTTGGAATTTCTTGCATTCAGAGGTAAGACGTGTTACTGTGCTTTTGAGTGTAATAAAATAGTTCTTTGGTTAGAAGTAATTAACCACCCGTCTGATGGACTGAATATTTGCGCTCTGGGCCTGCCATTCGTTAAAGCTGCGGTAATCTCCCCTCTCCACAATGTACATACGTCCACGGTAGTTGGGCTCTTCATAAAGCACCCAGCTAAAAGACAAAATAACAATCAGTCAGGAATCATCAGCAGAGCTTAGTTCTTTATGAGATCACTTTGCTTGTTGCTCTATATCAAATATCTCTTGGTCTCTATTTAACACTACGGAATCATCTCCAGAATGGTAAGGCCCATTTAGATGTTGGGGTAGACAAGGATCACAGATGGTCCGTGGACAAGCTGAGGAGTCGGATGGGGGCAAATGTCCTCAGGTTTGATTAAATTACTTTGGTTTAGTAGATTTTCTACAATTTCCCACTGGCAGCAAGTTCATTATACTGACCCACCATTGTCTTTGTAATGGTTCCAGTACATTCCCCAAGGCATTGGCATCTATATGGGAATCAGGGCTGAACTGGCAACAGGGCACAACAATTGTCATCTTCTTCAAAATTCACATATATCTGTGTGGATGGTCCTACTCATGCCAGCATGAGATACATGGATTTGACAGATGGAGGCTGCTGGAGTGTCATGGTTTGATATAATACATCCATACAACCTCCATCAATATGATCTGTGCAACAGGAAGGAGAATTAACTGAGATCTTTGCACCTGTGACTGTGAGCACTACATCATCCTACAATCACATATAAATACCTCCAGGGAATGCACCAACAGCAACAGACATCCTAACACACCTTCTGCTATTTTAACCGCGGAGAAGATCGGTGTGAGGCTGCAGCCAACAAGACCTGTATGGTAGTAGAATTTGGGCACATTTGCCTCATGTCTTCCTTGCCAGCCCACCAACAAGCATGGGTTCTCTGACAGTAAACTCTGCCAATAAGGATTTGTCAGGGGTTCAGGTAGATTATTTGGGAGGATTTAAAGTCCATACTTTTCTAGAAAAGTCTAGTTTGTTTCCTCCTGTGCTGCAGGGACTGGGATTATATGTTGTGTGCAAATGATTTTTGTTTTTACATCTTTGTGTGCTCTAGAGATTAAATCTTTGGTCAGAAGGTGATGATCAATAATCACCATTGGTTGGAAAGCACGAATGTTGTAAAAGTGTTTTTTTTTCCTTTTACTTTGAAGTAAAGATAATGTAATAAAAAACATGCCATGGCCTGTGAATTTATAGATACTGACACATTATTATAGATCTCCCAGCCCCTCACACTTCATTACTTACGCGCCATCACCATAGACTTTCAATGCATTTACACAGTTCTTGTTCCACCCTCTTCCTTGCAAGAAGGGGCAGTCCTCGCAGAATTCCATGCACTGGCCGGTGAAATTGCACCCTTCGAAAAGTTCCAGTCTGTAATGTTCACCGTGCTGGAGCGGAAGGAACAGAGGGCAGCAGGTTAGTAAGAGTTGAGAGATGGCTTATGGAGATGGCTTATGTGTTTCTAGCTATCTTCAGGGCCCAATGTTACAAAATTATCTGCAGACACAAAACTAGAGACGAGAGGCATTAGTTGACCAGTTAATGAAAGAATTAGAAATTATGAGGCTCCTCAAAATCCAGAGTATAAGCGCCGTCCAAGCCATATTTTGATGGGATCATTTTTCACATTTCTGCATTGTCTCTGTGTAAATTCAGTATCTGTGCTGACTATATGTTGCACAGGATTAATTTCTAGATTGAACAGAATATAGTACATTATATTATGTATTATCAGAAATATGACATAATTTAACATCTATATTGGAATGTCTTGACTTCATCAAGCTGACCTGTTATTTGTAAGGGCATCAGACAACAGTCAGACTATGGGGTAAATGGGGCATGGAAGGATAATGAAAAGGGTAAAGCCCATCACTCATGCTAATACTTCCTCATTGGCCCAAACAGCACTGAGCATTTGGGAACTCTGGTTTAGCATTAAAACATTAAAAAATGTTTAACACTGAATGGAAAGACAGCGTTATGGGACGCCAGACACTATAATCACATCATTGAGATAAAGTAGTTAGGATGCCTATTGTGTCCCATTAATGAAAAACTACCCACAATGCAAATCTTCAAATGTAATACAAACCATTCTAACAGGTCGACTGGACCCCATGTGGTCATTGTGTCCATTCCAGCGATGAAAGTCCGGATACTCCCCCCTTTCCAGGATATACTGCTGTCCTTTAAAGTCAGGGTGGTCATAACAGATCCAGGCTCCACTTTCTACCTTAATGGAGTTCACACGATTCATGAACCCCCTATCCTGGAAATTATCGCAGTCTCCGAACACCTCCAACTTGCGTCCTGTGAAGCATTTTCCCTCGTAAAAAATTATCTAAACAAAGAATTAGACACCATGTTACCCCTCAATGTTTCTTGATTTAACACATCATCGCTACCAAATTTTTTTTTTTACATGACAATCTAAAATGTTGATTGGAGATTTCTCCAGTAGAAACTATGAAAATCTATAAAATATGGATTTCTGCAGACTCTGCTAAAAAGTTAAAACAGAAAGCTGACTTTTTTTCTTTAAAGGGTTACTCCAACTTTTTTTTTGCCTTTCATTATTTTGTCTTGATAGTGCCCTGTTGGACACTAGTTAATAGCCCCCCCCCCTCCCCCCCATTACTGTCTAAAATCCTGTAAAATAAAATAAAAAATATAACTCATCTGCAATCCAGGACCAGGCAAGGGTCTTCCATGACCGGTCCAACATTTGGCCAAGTCACTACCTTCTGGTCAGCATCATGCTTCACAGAGAAGCATTTGATTGGACCATTTCACCTAATCAGAGCGCATTCGCTCATCTTAAAAAACGGAATTAAGTAAAGTTTGGATGGGTGTACACACCTGACAAACAATTTGCTGTGTGTGACATGTTTAACACTTTAAAGGCGGCCCATGTAATTACATCTTGATTAATATGGGTCGGACTAAGGGGGGGGGGGGGGGTCATAAATATGTTTTTAACAAAAACAAATAGTTTTGGTCACATTCTGGAAAGATTAATCTAGAATGGCCATGTGTAAAAACACATATTTATATATTGATGTTTCACATGGATTAAGCACAAGATAAGCAGTTATGAGGTAGGTTGTGGAATGTTGGTCTATTCGAATCCCATATCTAGGTGTTGCTAAAATGTATCTGTAAGTGAGTGTAAATTAAGGAGCGATGTTAGAAGGTAGGTATCACTGACTTACGTGGATTTACAAATTGCATTATTCTGTAATATTCAAACTCTGATATGGACATTTCCCAATATATGGACATTAAAGGAAAACTCAATCGCACAAAAATAAATTCAGCTCGGAAGCAAAATGATAATAGTCCAAAAGCAGCTCGAACACCAAGCAGTCTCTCTTTTCCAATCAGAAAACTGGATAAAAACAGGGGGTTAGGTGCAGCGCTTCAGTAATTCTTGACAAGGTATATGTGGAGAGAACCATAGAAGAAATAATAGTGTAGTATTTGAAAACTGTAGTGGTGATAGGTAAGATAAAAGATGTGCACTCACACTTTCCTGGAGCTTCAATACAGCTCCAGTGTATGCGCCTGGGCGGCATAATTCCAGCGTATGGATCAAGTGCACCAGTAAAGGTTTAAAATACTACACTATTATTTCTTCTCTGTTCTCTCCACATATACCTTGTCCAGAATTATTGAAGTGCTGCACCTACCCCCCCTGTTTTTATTTAAGGGAAACTATAGGCACCAAAACAACTTTAGCTTAATGAAGTAGTTTTGCTGTATAGATCATGCCCCTGCAGTCTCACTGCTCAATTATCTGCCATTTAGGAGTTAAATCACTTTGTTTATACAGCTCCCTGCACATGACTAAACACTTCCTGTAAAGAGAGATCTAATGTTTACCCTTTATTTATTGCACAGTCTTTAAAAAGCCTTATTTCCTGCTCTGTTAATATCCTTCTAAAGCATGCATGTAAGTTACATTTACAGAACAGGAGATAAAAAAACATCTAAAACAAATTAACAGCTGATTGAAAATGAAAACATTTTGTTTTCATGCAGGCTTTGTCAGTCACAGGGGAGGTTTGGCTATGGCAGCATAAACTGAAACAAAAGTGATTTAACTCCTAAATGGCAGAGAATAGAGCAGTGAGACTACAGGGGCGTGTTCTATACACCAAAACTACTTCATTAAGCTAAAGTTGCTTTGATGCCTATAGTGTCCCTTTAATGAACAAAATTTCTGGGCTAATGTTGTTGGCCTCTTTATCAGTGGCAGAACTAATGTAGAGAGGGCCCTGGTGCAAGAATATTTTTGCCCCCCCCCCCCTCTAGTACAATAATGGAATAAGATAGATCCCCCTGTGTCATACAACTACCCCAATGCTACGCCAGCTGGAGATCTAGCATTTGCCCATCCTTGCAGGGTTGTATTTGTGAGTAGTGTGTGGGTGTTTGAATATGATCATGTTTTTGTATAGAATATGCCTGTGAAAGTAGATGTGTATTTGTATGTAGTGTTGCCATTGGAATGTCAACTGAGTTTTTGTAAGTAGCTTGGGATTTTGAATGCAGGTGTGTTTTTATGTGTAGTGTTGGTGTTTGTGTAGTGTTTGTGTTTTTTTTTTAAAAATCTCTGGAAAATGGCTTAACAAAACCACAGAATGGCACCAGGTGCATACCGGCATCAAACCCACTACGAGTGTAGTAGGGGTTAGGGTGCATAGAGTGACTGTTTAAACAGTTTTTAGCAGTCTCTGTCAGAGGGTAATAAGACAAAGAAGCACTTCACAGGGATTTCATATATAAATGAAGCTGTATGTAGCGTTGAGTTATGACCTGTGTGTATAATTATATCTTGCATTAGGCATCCTTTATTCATGACATGACATAACTGGACGAAGCTGAACTGGTCAAGTTGTGTGGACTTGTGTCCATCCTCCTGTCGGGGGTTATTTTGGAATCCTATTAAATAAACGTGAGCCACTTGTAAGTTCCCTGTAACACCTGACTAGATTGTCCAGATAAAGAAGGCCATTTGGTAAATGGAAATAAAGGTGAAGCGTGAGACGGAGATATAATTTTACACGGGGCGTCTCCATAATTCAGAATGGATACAAGGCTTGTGTGATGGTGTGTGAATAAGGTAGACATATGGCTTGACAGCCATGGTAAGAGGTTTGTTCCAGGAGGATCCATTGTTTACCTCCATTTGTAGAAAGAAAGCACCCAGGTTTCAGGTTAACTTGTAATATTTATTTGTGCTCCCAGACAAGAAAAACAAAGATGGCTTGACCGATAGATGGTCTTTGACAAAAAATCTCCTTTCGAGATAATTATGAAGGGGCAGTTGACTTTGCTTCTCCTGTGCTTCTCACCCTGATAAAAAGCTGGATATTGGAAAGTTGTGGACACTGATCCCTTCATGGCCGTGTGGACACCACTAACAAACCATTCTCACATGGCTGGGTAGGATAATAATAATGCACACTTCATCATTTGGTTAAATTCCACAGACCTACCTGGAGGACTGCTTTGCTCAATTCATACAGTTGGTTTATGAGGGAGGGCTTGTTCACAATTTACTTTGTATAAATAAAAAGCTCTGACATTTTGAAGACAATGGAATGCGGTGAACATATACAGTCAGCCCTTCTTTTAGTATTATCAAATCCCAGGCATGTGTTATTTATCATCGTTGGTTCAATTCTGCTGTGCAGTTTGGTGAACGAGGCCCCCATAGGAGGAGGGGGAGTGACTTTTAAAAACAACAGAAATATTGTTAACAAAGTTACATTTAGTATAGATAAACTAAAAATCTATTTTTTTAGATATCTGAGAGTGACAGTTCCACCCCCAATGCAAAAAAATATTAACGATCAGATATGAGCATTAGCTAAGAAAGGCCGGGGGGAGGACACCCCACAGCTAACATTTACGTAGATTTGAGATTGTGCCAAAAACCTACATGTGACCGTTTCCCTTTAAGGTTTTATACTCAGCACTTTTTGGCCAACCCTTTTAAATGAATGTTTATGCTGTGAATAGGCTCTCAGATAATATTCTTTAATTGTTTTTATAACTGTTTTTTTTGTTATTGGACTTTTCTACACGGGGCACTGTAAGATTTGTATTTCAAACCAAACTGGCCCCAGTTCAGCTGTTCAAACATTTAAGCAATTGGTTTCCACTGACACTGCTTTGGCAAGAGATACCTTTGGCAGGATTCAAAACTCAGTATGTGCAAGTCATGCTGTCGTGTTGAGAGAAATTACATTACATTTTAGCACAAAAAAAATCCCCCACAGAATGGCTCCTTTATTGCAATGGTACATGTAACGTGGAAGCAGTTTCCACAAAAAGAAATTTATAAATACAACATAAACCTCAAATTGTCGTAAGCTCCTAACCATACTAAAATGTAGAACATTCTATTGAATATGGAGAAATTTGATCTACAGTTAGATATATTCTAGCTGAAATTAAATATGTTTCTGCAATTATGATAGCAAAGACATAAAATAGCCATCAGCAACCCAGGAACATCTGCTATAATTAATACTTAAAGGAGCAGTCACTATAATTGATAATTAAATGGATAGTTTTTCGCTTTTTTTTTATGATATGGCAAACTTCCCAAACTTCTGATTGTTGGGGCTGTCGATGTTCCAAACAGTTAGACAGGGCAGATGCTGCCTGGAATGTAACTGGTTGGCTACATCCACATCAGATGCAAGCATGCTTTCATATAGAATGTCTAAACGAGGTTTAAACCTCAAAGGAATCCTTTAACTCTCAGACTCTACTGATGTCCTCTGCTCATGTGAGCTATATCACAAGTTTTATTTTTTTTAAGATTTAGCTCTAATATTTCCTTTATTGCAGTGCCATTCTACTGTAAAGAAGGACTCAGATGGCATAATTGTCCATTTATTCAAGTTTAATTAAACTTTAATTTTTTTATCCTGACTGCCCAAATGGAAAGGGAAACAAAATGTTAAATTTTTTTGTTTGTTTTTTAAAAAACACACCTTGACTGCAATACCATTAATCGTTGCATTTTGGAATTCATTATAATTGTGAATTTATACTATGACAATTGTTCGCTTTTTTTCTTTTTTGCGTATCTCCTACAGAGAGCCCTATACCTATAGTACACGATGCTTACTAAAAAAAGAAAAAAATACAAATGGAAATGAATAAATACATTTTTTTAAAAATCATTAATCACTTACTTTTCCAGAATATTGAGACATCTTTCTACTGGATCCTGTCCAACCCAACGCACTAGCCAAGAAATCTGACAGATCGAAAATTTGGACAACCCAATATATATTGCAGGGCAGACAGGAGCTGGTATCGCGAGGTTCATGTAACAATACGGCAGCTATAGAAGGTTTAACTTTTGTGCTTCATAGGCAGAATCCCCCTGAACCTGGCACTGCTGAGCCTAGAGTTTTAATATATTGTAGACACGGAAACAAAAGATTTGCTCGGCGGGGATTTGGCTAACAAGAGCTGCAGTTTTGCAATATCTTTTATGTTGCAGTACATTGTATAGATTGGACATCATCTATTAAAGAAATGTACTGTGCATTACAGGGAGAGTCAAGGGAGTGTTTTCTGCACGGTTTGTTAATAACACCCAGGGACGAACATTAAACTTTTAATGGACACTATAGCGTGGAGATATCATAAATGTATATATTATCTTCTACAAAACTATTGTACAGCCCAGAGGGAAATATTGGTTTGTTATGTATATCTGGTAAGAATTATATTGGAAAGAAGGTGGGAGATAGGCGGCGCCAATAAATACAGATAGGGAAACTATGTAATAATGTTAAAAATAATAATAACTAATAATAAAATGAAGATAGAGAGTTCCAGAAACAGAGTTCAGTCAAATCTTGGTAAGAAACTGGACGTACAGAACGATAGTTCTATAAATGGGTAGTCGCTCTGTAAGGTAGTGGTGTTCTTAAAGTCCGTATGTGGAGATAAAAGAAACAACTGAGGGTGCAATATATTCAACAAGCAGGTAGCAGGCTGGTAAAAGGTCTGATATGATCCTACTCACGTTTTAAAGAGCTAAAAAAAACTAGCTCTAGTATGAAGTACGTTCAGTGGTATAATCCCCACTTATAGGATACGTGAGATGGTGTCTTGTCTGAAGGAGGGTCATATGAAATATAAAAGGAGCAGCAATAGTGTTCTCTATTTAAAAAGCAGGAGTACGGATATAAAATATAAAGTGGTTACTCACATTTACATGAGCAGGCAGACTGTTCAATGTATAGGGCTCGAGTGGTATAATCACCACCTAGGATTCTTTGGAGTAATGTCTCACTGGAACAGGATAAAAACTCAAGAGACAGGTAAAAAAGTATTGAAATAAAGTATTAAAATGTCCACAATGCGTTTCACCAGCAGGCTTTTTCAAGTGGAAGTGTATGAAGAATCATATTGCTATCCAGGAAATAAGGAGAGGTCTATTAAACAGCTTGAAAGGAAAAATAAAAAAATAAACTTTGTCATAATGACTTTACATCATATTTTGTTATTTGTGCTTTATATGTCACTAAAGAAAATAGTGATTATAAAGCTATTGTTACATTAAATAGCAAAGAAAATGAACATGTAAATATATAACTTAAAACAAATGGAGTGTTAAAAAGACACATTAGTTTGTATTTATTGCATGTGATTGGTCGCGAGTAGGGGCATGACACTGTTGTGATCCCCCCCATCTATTAAAAAAGCCTCCTCCACCTATCTATTAACTAGCGGAGGGGACATAGTGACAATGACAGAGGCCCTATCGTCCCCCGCCCCAGGCCCCCACCCATGAGTGGCAGATGGGGGCCCTAAATGGCAATGGGTGGGCCTATTGCCCCCGCGGACACCACCCATAGGCGGCGGGTGGGGGTCCTAGTGACAATGGGGGGGCATAGGTCCTCCCCCCCCTCACCCACCCATGGGCGACAGGTGGCGGCCCTACATGAAAATGGGGGGGACCTATTGTCCCCCCTAGCCCCCACCCATGAGCGGTGGGTGGTGGCTCTAAATGTAAGGCATCGCGAGATCAGGTGAGAATTGTGGGAAATTACTTTGTCTTATGTTTAAAGAAAACTAGAGCAGACAGGAAAAAAAGAAGAACAGATCCTGACAGACGGAGAGAAGAGGAATCGATTGGGGTAAGTTCGGATAGACAGTGCCACTTTAAGAAATAGAAAGAACACATTGTAATTATAACTTTAAAATGAACTACTAAAATAAATCTACAAGCAAACTGTGAATTCTGGTTTATGTTTAACTTTCAAGAGAGAAAATAAAAGATAATAAAAGAAAATAAAAGGATAATTTCAAGCAACATAAATAATCACTATGGGCAACTATTAATCAAACCATTTTAGAATAATTTGACAACTTACCCGGGAGCCAGAGGCTCTTGCCCTGTGGCATGTGCAGTCGGACTAAAAGGAAACTGTCATGGTTTACCTGGCCCTCCGCTCTCCCGCTGCAATCTCATTAAAGAGGTGGATATTACACATTTGTTTCACCTACCTTCGCTCCATCCGCACTCCTACTGCACTCTTTGTTGATCAGCCCTGCTGCAGCTTCTCATGCATAGCGTAAGGACGTCCAGCGTCATTTACAAGACCAAAAAACGTCTAAGAAGCCGGAAGACCCTTTAGTGGCTGTCTGATAGCCACTAGAGGAGGACTTAACCCTGCAAGGTAATTATTGCAGTTTATAAGAAACGGCAATAATTACACTGGGCAGGGTTAAGGGTGATGGGAGTTGGCACCCAGACCACTTCAATGAGCTGAAGTGGTCTGCGTGCCTACAGTGCCTACAGTAAAGCCTCTGTCTCTTTTGCCCCTTCCACAGACCCTCTGTGTCTCTTTGTGTCCTCCCAGCCCCTCTAGGTGTCTCTCTCTCTCAAGCCCTGGTCTGTCTCTTTTGCCCCTTCCACAGCCCCTCTGTGTCTCTTTGTGTCCTTCCAGACGCTCTGGGTGTCTCTCTCTCAAGCCCTGGTCTGTCTCTTTTGCCCCTTCCACAGCCCCTCTGTGTCTCTTTGTGTCCTTCCAGACGCTCTGGTTGTCTCTCTCTCTCAAGCCCTGGTCTGTCTCTTTTGCCCCTTCCACAGCCCCTCTGTGTCTCTTTGTGTCCTTCCAGACGCTCTGGGTGTCTCTCTCTCAAGCCCTGGTCTGTCTCTTTTGCCCCTTCCACAGCCCCTCTGTGTCTCTTTGTGTCCTTCAAGACGCTCTGGGTGTCTCTCTCTCAAGCCCTGGTCTGTCTCTTTTGCCCCTTCCACAGCCCCTCTGTGTCTCTTTGTGTCCTTCAAGACGCTCTGGGTGTCTCTCTCTCAAGCCCTGGTCTGTCTCTTTTGCCCCTTCCATAGCCCTTCTGTGCAGTGTTAATTTTGGCAGCAAATTTCAATTTAGTTTTAGTTACAGTATTTTGACTAAAAAGCCATTTTAGCTTTAGCCGTGTTTTAGTTTTAGTCAACTAAATGTAAAATTTTACTAAAATTGTAAGTTGACAAAATTTACACTGACCCCAAACAATGGTGTATGTTGTAAATAGCCAATCTCCATATGGGCTGCCACTAGTAAGAATCAGGTGCACCACAATCAGCCTACCTGAACACTAAACAAAATATACACAGAGTGTACAGTTGTGTAGGCGCTTCCAACTTTAAATAGACAATAAAAGTGAGTGTGAAAAAAAGGTGTTATCCCTTAACACCTAAAGATAAAGTGAAACAATTAGAACAATTCACACCCACTCAGAAAGATATACAAAGTATAAAATAAGTATACCACCTATGGTAGATATAAATATGGTGGTTACATCTGTAAAACAAATGGGACATACATAGTGCTTTCTATATAGGTAACAACAAACAATTATATTGTATGAGGATTGAACTCACAAAGATGGAGCCTCATAGGCTCTATGTACTTCACACTTAGGTGCCTATCCAGGCTCTCGGTAAATTTCGGTTGAAGAACTCGAAATCCACGGATTCAAGTGTAAATATAGATTTATTAAATAATAAAATATTAATATTAAGGGACAAAGTAGGCAGATATAAGTATAGAATACAGCACAGTATTGTACCGCAATTATGGCCAAAAATTAAAAGCAATAGAATACCACAGCATATAAACAATATAACAATACCGCCAAAAGAAAGTACCAATAAAAGTCCAGTAAATTGGGACTTTCTTTTGGTGGTATTGTTATATTGTTTATATGCTGTGGTATTCTACTACTTTTAATTTTTGGCCATAATTGCGGTACAATACTGTGCTGTATTCTATACTTATATCTGCCTACTTTGTCCCTTAATATTAATATTTTATTATTTAATAAATCTATATTTACACTTGAATCCGTGGATTTCGAGTTCTTCAACCGAAATTTACCGAGAGCCTGGATAGGCACCTAAGTGTGAAGTACATAGAGCCTATGAGGCTCCATCTTTGTGAGTTCAATCCTCATACATTATAATTGTTTGTTGTTACCTATATAGAAAGCACTATGTATGTCCCATTTGTTTTACAGATGTAACCACCATATTTATATCTACCATAGGTGGTATACTTATTTTATACTTTGTATATCTTTCTGAGTGGGTGTGAATTGTTCTACCTGAACACTACCCTGCGTTTCTCTGTTCTCTTTCACGTGGGCCTCTGGGCCAGATATCAGGACTCGCATTGCAGGACTCTGTCCGGCCCCAGCCGGCATTCTAAGCTAAGCTGAGGTACTCTCTACACCTGGCAAGATGTCCCAACCATACATCCACCATTCCTACAAATTCAGAAGGAACTTTATCTCTGTCTTATTCTTCTTTTCTTCTATGTGGGACTCACAGTTTACTAGGGGCCCCTGGGTTTTTTTCTCATCCTCAGTCAATCATGCATATAATCCTCATTTGTTTCCATCTATTAATACATCACATACACTGTGATTTTTATTGTTATTTTATTTAAAAGGAAAATTAAGGCTGTTTTTCCTGGAGTTTATTTTACTCGAGAGCAATTGTTTGTTCATGTGCCATAACTCTTGATTCGATTGTATGTCATGTTTTACTCAAATGCTTAAAAAAAATTTAAGTTTGACAAAAAAAAACAAAAACCTCCAGAAAAATAGATAAAGCATCTGCTTCGGCCTGGTAAGTATAAACTTGTGGGGCATGAATTTAATTTTAAGATTCTAAACGTTCACTACACATTTATAATTTACCAATATAACTAGAAACACAAATAGATTGTTAAACAGAAATAAATAGCAGCGTCCCTTGTTACCATTAGTAATCATCAAGCATCGGAAAGAAAAAAACACCTTACAGCCTGTTGTAGTTATGGTGCAAGGAGGCTTGACACAAACCAAAGGACCTATAACATGCCCAGTCATCCAAATATTGATGGAATGGCCAACGGGGAGAGTGGTAGCTGGCAATGTTTATAGATGGTGGGGAAGAATTTGACTTTGGTTTTTCCTCAATTAATTCAATGTTTTTAAACCCAGATTCAATGAGAGGGCCAGCCTTCTTCACTAACATAAACCTACAGATACAGATACAGAACAAAGGCAACAACAACAACAAAGGCCTAATCTACCCACTGTTATTACCCAATGACAGCTCTAGAAGACAGGGCAACATGCAGGCATTCCTATTAGGCATCCAGGATCTCAGGGCCCAAAGCAAAGCCAATGGGTGATGTCAGAGATCCTGTTCCGAGTATGCTAAGCATGTCTATAGTGCCTTTCAGCATCATCTCCAGCCATCAAACTGCAGAACTAACCATAACAAGCACATCACATTCTCTTTTAACACACACTTGTACGTACTTATCGCAGCAATACATTTTATAATTTTTTTTTTTTAATATTGACATCAAATTTGGGAATAGGGGCAATGCCCCAACTTGCTGCTGTGGACCAGCCTCCGCTGGACTTGGAACGTCTACATTTGCAATTATGATAAGCAGGGACCCGCAGCCTAATAGCACTATAACCACTAGATCAGCCTGCAGTGATTATGGTGCTTAGACTGCCCCTTTAACACAGTTTACTTTGCTCCCACTACCTGATTATCACTGTGCAAGTAAATGAATACAGAAGATGCCCCATTAATATTTTAGCAGACAATGTATAAAATATAAAGCATGCAGCCCTTGGCAGCAAAGATATGATATCCCCCAGCTGGAGAGAACACAGGGAGCAGGTAAAGTGGGAGATTTCCAGACAACTGATTATGAATAAGACAAAAAAAGACTTTTGCCAAAATTCTGTACATTACAAAGAGACGTATATAAACAATATTATCAGTTCCAGATTGCTCAGGAGTAAATCCTAACAAATGCAAAAGATCATTAGTACAAAAACAGATGTTTTTCAAAGCTCCTACACATCACATGGGGACATCCATAAACATTGATATCGGTAACAGCGATACATCTCCTTACACGCGTTACTGGTGGAGCCGGCACAATTGGGGGAGTCAAGCGTTCATAAAACTTTTAATGGAAACAAACAGAGTAGATTAATAAGGATTGAAACATAGTATTATGCAAAGAACTGTAACAGCCGTCAATGAGGAGAATCACAATGAGGGAATGCATTTATTAATTTAAAGGAACACTATAGTGTCAGGAATACAAACTAACTATTTAGGTACCCGGCCCTGCTTAGATCGCACTGGAAAGATATTACACTTACCTTTTCTACCACATCGCAATCTTGATGATCTCAGCCAATCCTACAGGAAAGCATTGGAAGGCTATTGTGCATCAAAAGGCATTGCCAACCATCATCTCCACATAGAGATGCATTGAATCAATGCATCTCTATGGGGAGCGTTCAGTGCTTCAATGCAGAGCATGGAGACACTGAACGTCAGTGTTGCACACTGCAACACTGACCTAGGAAGCACCTCTAGTGGCCGTGTAAGTGACTGCCACTAGAGGTGTTACTAGGCAGCAATGTAAACACTAAAGGAAAGGATCAGCGCTCTCTCTCTCTAAACAGCACACAATAGAAGATAAATCTAAATCTAAATATATGGGTGGCAGCACACCTAAATAATAGGGCTCCCTCACAGGCCCTATAACATAAATGGTACAAGCAAAATAAAAGGAAGGTAGCGCCATTAGGGTTAAATGAGATAAATGATGAATAAATATACAGCAAATACAACAAGCTAATAGATAACAGAGAGTATATGGATAGAATCTAAAAGTTCAGAGTAAAAGTGTCTTTATGGAGGATAAAATCAACACCAAGGAGTCTGCTGTGGGAGAGGATATCGTTTTTGATAGTAGGTGTATTCCTCAAAGTTATATGGGTACGTCTTGGTAGTTTACATTAAAGAGATAAAAATAATAACTAATGGTGCAGTAAGTCCCAAACGGGGTAGAGTGCAGTATAAAAAGTATGTGGTCCTACTCACGTTTTATAGAGCTATAAACTTAGCTCTAGTGTTGATAGAGTACAGTGGTACAATCCCCACTTATGACGTGAGGTTTTTGCAGTCTTTCTTGATTAAGGAACCATATGGGGAATAAAAGGAGACAGCAATAGTGCTCAAAGTATAAAAAGCCAGAGGTGAGAGAATAAAATACCAAGTCGTTACTCACACTTGAAAAAGCCTAAGGGCGAAACGCGTTGAGTTTTTTTTTTATATATTATTATTGTTTTAATAAAAGGTATTTGGGCCACTTTCTTACTGTGAGTTAGCCATTTTACTTTTTTAATAGTTTTACTCTTTTAGCATTTTATTACTATTATTACCATCCTTATTATCTGGCACCAGAAGTTTTTACTTTCCAGTGAGGATATTACTCCAAAGAATCCTAGGTGGGGATTATACCACTCAAGCTGTATCCATTGAGCAGTTAGCCTGCTCAATCAAGTGTGAGTAACCACTTGGTATTTTATTCTCTCACCTCTGGCTTTTTATACTTTGAGCACTATTGCTGTCTCCTTTTATTCCCCATATGGTTCCTTAATCAAGAAAGACTGCAAAAACCTCATGTATCCCATAAGTGGGGATTGTACCACTGTATGCTATCAACACTAGAGCTAAGTTCATAGCTCTAAAACGTGAGTAGGACCACATACTTTTTATACTGCACTCTACCCCGTTTGGGACTTACTGCACCATTAGTTATTATTTTTATCTCTTTAATATAAACTACCAAGACGTACCCATATAACTTTGAGGAATACACCTACTATCAAAAACAATATCCTCTCCCACAGCGGACTCCTTGGTGTTGATTTTATCCACCATAAAGACACTTTTACTCTGAACTTTTAGATTCTATTAATATACTCTCTGTTATCTATTAGCTTGTTGTATTTGCTGTATATTTATTCATCATTTATCTCATTTAACCCTAGTGGCGCTACCTTCCTTTTATTTTGCTCGTAGCAATGTAAACACTGCCTTTTCTCTGAAAAGGCAATGTTTACATTGAACAGCAAACAGGGACAGGCTATAGACACCAGAACCACTACATTAAGCTGTAGTGGTTTTGGTGACTATAGTGTCCCTTTAAACTTATCAAATGTCTGTTTTTTAGTCCCAATCTCTATGTGCCTGGTGTCTTTCTTTACACATAGTTCAATATGTTTGGTGTGTATGAATATATCACAGAGCTCCACTGCTCTGAAATGTGATTTGTGTGTGAATATTTCACAGAGCTCCACAACCAGGGCCAGATTAAAAGCCCAGTGGGCCTAGTGCTGACAATTATGATGGGCCTCATTACAAAATCTTATTGACCAAAAACACTAAAACAGTCCTACCTCCCAAGCATGTATCTGATGGAGATGGTGCTGGAGGGATACTCATAGGATGCAGCTATGAGAAAACACATACCCTATGCTAATCTCACGCTTTCATCTTTCAAATAAACCCATACCCCCTAACAGCAGTGTCCAGTAAAGCAGGAAGTCTATGGACGAGGTAAAAGTGTGGGCCACTGACAAAAAACACATAACCAGAACTGCAGAAAGGGGCAAACATACACAAAAAGGGGGCATGTCTGTGTCCCCATGTCTCTCAGTGTCCCCATGTCACTAGGACACTAGGACACATTGAGAGACATTGGGACACTGGGAGATATGGGGACACTGAGGTACTAGGGAACACTGGGGACACTGAGACTCTTGGGGAAACTGAGAGACATGGGGACACAGGGTGACTTTGAAACACAGGGGGACACTGGGAGACATGGGGCACTGAGACACTGTGATACATAGGGGATACTGTGATATATAGGGGACACTGGAGACTTGATAAAGAGCTGGGTACAGGTCAAAACATTGCAGTGTCCAATAAACCTGCTTAGATCTATCACAGTGAGTGCCTGAGATTGTTTTATTTTATACTAGGGGACACTGAGACACTTTGGGGCACAGTGAGACATGGGGACACTGGGAGACTAGGGGATTCTGAGAGATTAGGGGACACTGAGACACACCAGGGACACTGGGAGACATGGGGCACTGAGACAATCTGATACACAGGGGACACTGTGATACGTAGGGACACTGGAGACTTGATAAAGACCTGGATACAGGTCAAAATGTTGTGGTGTCCATAAACTTGCTTAAATCTATCACAGTAAGTGCCTGAGATTTTTTCTTTTACACTGGGGGACACTGAGACACTAGGAGACATGGGGACACTGGGATACATTGGGACACTGAGACACTGGGAGACTAGGGGACTTTGGGAGACTATGAAACACTGAGACACTAGGGACACTGGCACACTACGGACACTGAGAGACACCAGGGACACTGGGAGACATGGGGATACTGAGATACTAGGGACACTGGCTGGGAGACATGGGGACACTGGTAGACATAAAAGATAAAAGACATAAAAGATATAAAGAATAACTAGGCGAAGGAGGTGGAAGCTATAAGGGAACACTCATAATGGGGTTTACCCATACGAACTACCACGGTTATACAGTTTTGGTTACAGTTAATTTTAAACTGCAACATTGTACCGTTGCAGTCTGTATCTCCCAGAGGCATTCTGAAAACTTCTGAACAGATCCTCTGTTGCTTGCTATAGGTTTTCACATTTGTATCTACTATTTATTTGTAGATCTAAACTCGTCACTACTCATTTGTATCCTATTTAATAGTAATTTGAATATCAAACTACATTATGTATTGAAACAATTAATTTAATATTGGTTACTACCGTTCTCTAACTTCTATTTCTTGAGATACATAGCACTGTACGTTTAATATAAAGAAAAACATTTTAGTGGCGTTAACTAGACACGATCCCTTGTTTGTATGTTTTAGCACTGTGTGGATACAGTTGGAATGTGTGCAGTGCGGCACTGCTGATTAATTTGTGTTTACTGCAAGTGTGTGTGATTCTGTAGTTTCGGTGGAGTGAACACACAAGAGTGAGTAGGTTTACTTACGTAAGTGAGCACTACAGGACCGAGCTCAGGAAAGCTAACGAAGGTTCTTACATAGGAACATCTCCAGGTCAGAGAGGTTTCACATATACAATCAGGGTGTACATTTGCATTCCTGGCACCATAACCAATACAGTGAACTAAGTGGTTATGGTGCTTGGAGTGTTCCTTTAAGTAATATTCATCCCCTTCACTCACCCTTCAGTATAAGGCACAGAGCTCCATATAGAGATAGACCAGAGTAGCATATAGAGCAGGGATGTCGAACATGCGGCCCCCCAGATGTTGCTGAACTACAACTCCCATGATTCCCTGGCTATCTGTTTCATTGAAAGAATCATGGGAGTTGTAGTTCAGCAACATCTGGGGGGCCGCATGTTTGACATCACTGATATAGAGCCTCTGCCTCAATCCCGCGCAGCCAGTCTGCAAACCAGCGCCAGTGGAACCAGGAGGTAGTTGTCCTGGTTATAACCAGCTATGGCGCATCTATCTTCAAGCCCTTCATGACTTGCCAGAGAATGGGTAAGCTGTAAGTGGTAACACTAGTAAGCGATTTTCTCTTAAATGGTTTATTCAAGCACCATAACCACTTCAGTGATTTGAAGTGGTCATGGTGTTTGGAGTCTGTATATGCAGCAATTCCCTATGAAAGACAGTACATAAAGAGATACAGTGCTTTGCTGCAAGGAACATTGTTGCAAACACTAAGAAAATACTAAAGCATAAAATGAAACAGTGATCTTTTGCCTACATTTTATTGCATTTTTTTGTATTTATTATTTCTTTTATGTTGTCCTGCCTATGCTTCTACTTCATTTCCATGTATCATTTCAATTGAAGAAATATGTGCATGTAAGATTTGAGAATTTCACCTACATTAGGTACATATTAGCTGAACTTGGCCAATTAATACTGGGGTGAAGTGTTTGGAGTTTTTTGTTTGTTTTCCCCCCAAAATAAATTTGCATTGAATTCTGCTGCCACCTTCAGGCCAATAAAACTATTGCACCTTTTTATTTTTTACAATCATTTTTATGTGTATATCGTAATGTGTGAACAGCAATGCTAAAACTAAACTAGTATTTAATTCAAATTAACAAAGAAACCTTAAAGGCAATTGTTAAATATTGATAATAGTAACTACCATTAATGATTTAGACCTTTTTTCTTTGATGTGTGCAGGAAATCTCTATGAGTTGCATGTTACGCATCAAAAAATATTTATTTTAAGATATGTAATAATCTAATTGTATGTATGTGAGTACATTAGCAATTTACGTTCAGTAGAGGGCAGTACAGTAAGTGCAGTAGGTATACAGTGTATGTATATTTTATTTATATAGCACTAACAGGTGTACTCAGCACTTTACAGGTTACATTACAGTAGAGGGAGGTTACATTACAGAAGAGGGAGGTACAGTAAGTGCAGTAGGTATACAGTGTATGTATATTTTATTTATATAACACTAACAGGTGTACTCAGCACTTTACAGGTTACATTACAAAAGAGGGAGGTACAGTAAGTGCAGTAGGTATACAGTGTATGTATATTTTATTTATATAGCACAGACAGGTGTACTCAGCACTTTAAAGGTTACATTACAGTAGAGGGAGGTACAGTAAGTGCAGTAGGTATACAGTGTATGTATATTTTATTTATATAACGCTAACAGGTGTACTCAGCACTTTACAGGTTACATTACAGTAGAGGGAGGTACAGTAAGCGCAGTAGGTATACAGTGTATGTATATTTTATTTATATAGCACAGACAGGTGTACTCAGCACTTTACAGGTTACATTACAGTAGAGGGAGGTACAGTAAGTGCAGTAGGTATACAGTGTATGTATATTTTATTTATATAGCGCTAACAGGTGTACTCAGCACTTTACAGGTTACATTACAGTAGAGGGAGGTACAGTAAGTGCAGTAGGTATACAGTGTATGTATATTTTATTTATATAGCGCTAACAGGTGTACTCAGCACTTTATAGATACATTACAGTAGAGGGAGGTACAGTAAGTATAGTAGGTATACAGTGTATGTATATTTTATTTATATAGCAATAACAGGTGTACTCACCACTTTACAGGTTACATTACAGTAGAGGGAGGTTACATTACAGTAGAGGGAGGTACAGTAAGTGCAGTAGGTATACAGTGTATGTATATTATATTTATATAGCGCTAACAGGTGTACTCAGCACCTTACAGGTTACATTACAGTAGAGGGAGGTACAGTAAGTGCAGTAGGTATACAGTGTATGTATATTATATTTATATAGCGCTAACAGGTGTACTCAGCACTTTACAGGTTACATTACAGTAGAGGGAGGTACAGTAAGTGCAGTAAGTATACAGTGTATGTATATTTTATTTATATAGCGCTAACAGGTGTACTCAGCACTTTATAGGTTACATTACAGTAGAGGGAGGTACAGTAAGTGCAGTAGGTATACAGTGTATGTATATTTTATTTATATAGCGCTAACAGGTGTACTCAGCACTTTATAGGTTACATTACAGTAGAGGGAGGTACAGTAAGTGCAGTAGGTATACAGTGTATGTATATTTTATTTATATAGCGCTAACATGTGTACTCAGCACTTTATAGGTTACATTACAGTAGAGGGAGGTACAGTAAGTGCAGTAGGTATACAGTGTATGTATATTGTATTTATATAGCGCTAACAGGTGTACTCAGCACTTTACAGGTTACATTACAGTAGAGGGAGGTACAGTAAGCGCAGTAGGTATACAGTGTATGTATATTTTATTTATATAGCGCTAACAGGTGTACTCAGCACTTTATAGGTTACATTACAGTAGAGGGAGGTACAGTAAGTGCAGTAGGTATACAGTGTATGTATATTTTATTTATAGAGAGGTAACAGGTGTACTTAGCACTTTATAGGTTACATTACAGTAGAGGGAGGTACAGTAAGTGCAGTAGGTATACAGTGTATGTATATTTTATTTATATAGCGCTAACAGGTGTACTCAGCACTTTATAGGTTACATTACAGTAGAGGGAGGTACAGTAAGTGCAGTAGGTATACAGTGTATGTATATTGTATTTATATAGCGCTAACAGGTGTACTCAGCACTTTACAGGTTACATTACAGTAGAGGGAGGTACAGTAAGTGCAGTAGGTATACAGTGTATGTATATTATATTTATTTAGCACTAACGGGTGTACTCAGCACTTTACAGGTTACATTACAGTAGAGGGAGGTACAGTAAGCGCAGTAGGTATACAGTGTATGTACATTATATTTATATAGTGCTAACAGGTGTACTCAGCACTTTACAGGTTACATTACAGTAGAGGGAGGTACAGTAAGTGCAGTAGGTATACAGTGTATGCATATTATATTTATATAGCGCTAACAGGTGTACTCAGCACTTTATAGGTTACATTACAGTAGAGGGAGGTACAGTAAGTGCAGTAGGTATACAGTGTATGTATATTGTATTTATATAGCGCTAACAGGTGTACTCAGCACTTTACAGGTTACATTACAGTAGAGGGAGGTACAGTAAGCGCAGTAGGTATACAGTGTATGTATATTATATTTATATAGTGCTAACAGGTGTACTCAGCACTTTACAGGTTACATTACCGTAGAGGGAGGTACAGTAAGTGTAGTAGGTATACAGTGTATGCATATTATATTTATATAGCGCTAACAGGTGTACTCAGCACTTTACAGGTTACATTACAGTAGAGGGAGGTACAGTAAGTGCAGTAGGTATACAGTGTATGTATATTATATTTATTTAGCACTAACAGGTGTACTCAGCACTTTACAGGTTACATTACAGTAGAGGGAGGTACAGTAAGCGCAGTAGGTATACAGTGTATGTATATTATATTTATATAGTGCTAACAGGTGTACTCAGCACTTTACAGGTTACATTACAGTAGAGGGAGGTACAGTAAGTGCAGTAGGTATACAGTGTATGTATATTATATTTATTTAGCACTAACAGGTGTACTCAGCACTTTACAGGTTACATTACAGTAGAGGGAGGTACAGTAAGCGCAGTAGGTATACAGTGTATGTATATTATATTTATATAGTGCTAACAGGTGTACTCAGCACTTTACAGGTTACATTACAGTAGAGGGAGGTACAGTAAGTGCAGTAGGTATACAGTGTATGCATATTATATTTATATAGCGCTAACAGGTGTACTCAGCACTTTACAGGTTACATTACAGTAGAGGGAGGTACAGTAAGTGCAGTAGGTATACAGTGTATGCATATTATATTTATATAGCGCTAACAGGTGTACTCAGCACTTTACAGGTTACATTACAGTAGAGGGAGGTACAGTAAGCGCAGTAGGTATACAGTGTATGTATATTATATTTATATAGTGCTAACAGGTGTACTCAGCACTTTACAGGTTACATTACAGTAGAGGGAGGTTCAGTAAGTGCAGTAGGTATACAGTGTATGCATATTATATTTATATAGCGCTAACAGGTGTACTCAGCACTTTACAGGTTACATTAAAGTAGAGGGAGGTACAGTAAGTGCAGTAGGTATACAGTGTATGTATATTGTATTTATATAGCGCTAACAGGTGTACTCAGCACGTTACAGGTTACATTACAGTAGAGGGAGGTACAGTAAGTGCAGTAGGTATACAGTGTATGTATATTATATTTATTTAGCACTAACAGGTGTACTCAGCACTTTACAGGTTACATTACAGTAGAGGGAGGTACAGTAAGTGCAGTAGGTATACAGTGTATGTATATTATATTGCGCTAACAGGTGTACTCAGCACTTTACAGGTTACATTACAGTAGAGGGAGGTACAGTAAGTGCAGTAGGTATACAGTGTATGCATATTATATTTATATAGCGCTAACAGGTGTACTCAGCACTTTGCAGGTTACATTACAGTAGAGGGAGGTACAGTAAGTGCAATAGGTATAGAGTGTATGTATATTTTATTTATATAGCACTAACAAGTGTACTCAGCACTTTACATGTTACATTACAGTAGAGGGAGGTACAGTAAGTGCAGAAGGTAAACAGTGTATGTATATTATATTTATATAGCACTAACAGGTGTACTCAGCACTTTACAGGTTACATTACAGTAGAGGGAGGTACAGTAAGTGCAGTAGGTATACAGTGTATGTATATTGTATTTATATAGCGCTAACAGGTGTACTCAGCACTTTACAGGTTACATTACAGTAGAGGGAGGTACAGTAAGTGCAGTAGGTATACGGTGTATGTATATTATATTTATTTAGCACTAACAGGTGTACTCAGCACTTTACAGGTTACATTACAGTAGAGGAGGTACAGTAAGCGCAGTAGGTATACAGTGTATGTATATTATATTTATATAGTGCTAACAGGTGTACTCAGCACTTTACAGGTTACATTACAGTAGAGGGAGGTACAGTAAGTGCAGTAGGTATAGAGTGTATGCATATTATATTTATATAGCGCTAACAGGTGTTCTCAGCACTTTACAGGTTACATTACAGTAGAGGGAGGTACAGTAAGTGCAGTAGGTATAGAGTGTATGTATATTTTATTTATATAGCACTAACAAGTGTACTCAGCACTTTACATGTTACATTACAGTAGAGGGAGGTACAGTAAGTGCAGAAGGTAAACAGTGTATGTACATTATATTTATATAGCACTAACAAGTGTACTCAGCACTTTACATGTTACATTACAGTAGAGGGAGGTACAGTAAGTGCAGTAGGTATACAGTGTATGCATATTATATTTATATAGCGCTAACAGGTGTACTCAGCACTTTACAGGTTACATTACAGTAGAGGGAGGTACAGTAAGTGCAGTAGGTATACAGTGTATGCATATTATATTTATATAGCGCTAACAGGTGTACTCAGCACTTTACAGGTTACATTACAGTAGAGGGAGGTACAGTAAGCGCAGTAGGTATACAGTGTATGTATATTATATTTATATAGTGCTAACAGGTGTACTCAGCACTTTACAGGTTACATTACAGTAGAGGGAGGTACAGTAAGTGTAGTAGGTATACAGTGTATGCATATTATATTTATATAGCGCTAACAGGTGTACTCAGCACTTTACAGGTTACATTACAGTAGAGGGAGGTACAGTAAGTGCAGTAGGTATACAGTGTATGTATATTATATTTATTTAGCACTAACAGGTGTACTCAGCACTTTACAGGTTACATTACAGTAGAGGGAGGTACAGTAAGCGCAGTAGGTATACAGTGTATGTATATTATATTTATATAGTGCTAACAGGTGTACTCAGCAATTTACAGGTTACATTACAGTAGAGGGAGGTACAGTAAGTGCAGTAGGTATACAGTGTATGTATATTATATTTATTTAGCACTAACAGGTGTACTCAGCACTTTACAGGTTACATTACAGTAGAGGGAGGTACAGTAAGCGCAGTAGGTATACAGTGTATGTATATTATATTTATATAGTGCTAACAGGTGTACTCAGCACTTTACAGGTTACATTACAGTAGAGGGAGGTACAGTAAGTGCAGTAGGTATACAGTGTATGCATATTATATTTATATAGCGCTAACAGGTGTACTCAGCACTTTACAGGTTACATTACAGTAGAGGGAGGTACAGTAAGTGCAGTAGGTATACAGTGTATGCATATTATATTTATATAGCGCTAACAGGTGTACTCAGCACTTTACAGGTTACATTACAGTAGAGGGAGGTACAGTAAGCGCAGTAGGTATACAGTATATGTATATTATATTTATATAGTGCTAACAGGTGTACTCAGCACTTTACAGGTTACATTACAGTAGAGGGAGGTTCAGTAAGTGCAGTAGGTATACAGTGTATGCATATTATATTTATATAGCGCTAACAGGTGTACTCAGCACTTTACAGGTTACATTAAAGTAGAGGGAGGTACAGTAAGTGCAGTAGGTATACAGTGTATGTATATTGTATTTATATAGCGCTAACAGGTGTACTCAGCACGTTACAGGTTACATTACAGTAGAGGGAGGTACAGTAAGTGCAGTAGGTATACAGTGTATGTATATTATATTTATTTAGCACTAACAGGTGTACTCAGCACTTTACAGGTTACATTACAGTAGAGGGAGGTACAGTAAGTGCAGTAGGTATACAGTGTATGTATATTATATTGCGCTAACAGGTGTACTCAGCACTTTACAGGTTACATTACAGTAGAGGGAGGTACAGTAAGCGCAGTAGGTATACAGTGTATGTATATTATATTTATATAGTGCTAACAGGTGTACTCAGCACTTTACAGGTTACATTACAGTAGAGGGAGGTACAGTAAGTGCAGTAGGTATACAGTGTATGCATATTATATTTATATAGCGCTAACAGGTGTACTCAGCACTTTGCAGGTTACATTACAGTAGAGGGAGGTACAGTAAGTGCAATAGGTATAGAGTGTATGTATATTTTATTTATATAGCACTAACAAGTGTACTCAGCACTTTACATGTTACATTACAGTAGAGGGAGGTACAGTAAGTGCAGAAGGTAAACAGTGTATGTATATTATATTTATATAGCACTAACAGGTGTACTCAGCACTTTACAGGTTACATTACAGTAGAGGGAGGTACAGTAAGTGCAGTAGGTATACAGTGTATGTATATTGTATTTATATAGCGCTAACAGGTGTACTCAGCACTTTACAGGTTACATTACAGTAGAGGGAGGTACAGTAAGTGCAGTAGGTATACGGTGTATGTATATTATATTTATTTAGCACTAACAGGTGTACTCAGCACTTTACAGGTTACATTACAGTAGAGGAGGTACAGTAAGCGCAGTAGGTATACAGTGTATGTATATTATATTTATATAGTGCTAACAGGTGTACTCAGCACTTTACAGGTTACATTACAGTAGAGGGAGGTACAGTAAGTGCAGTAGGTATACAGTGTATGCATATTATATTTATATAGCGCTAACAGGTGTTCTCAGCACTTTACAGGTTACATTACAGTAGAGGGAGGTACAGTAAGTGCAGTAGGTATAGAGTGTATGTATATTTTATTTATATAGCACTAACAAGTGTACTCAGCACTTTACATGTTACATTACAGTAGAGGGAGGTACAGTAAGTGCAGAAGGTAAACAGTGTATGTATATTATATTTATATAGCACTAACAGGTGTACTCAGCACTTTACAGGTTACATTACAGTAGAGGGAGGTACAGTAAGTGCAGTAGGTGATGTAGATTAATTTAGAAATAAACAAATATGTTTAAATGTCTATCTGTTCCTGTTCAAATCTGAGATGGATAAATTGCGTATACGCAGAAGTAATTCAGACTGACACACGGAGTGCAGGTTAAAATAACTCGAGGAAATTTATTGGCATCTGGTTAAAAGTGGGCTCGCAGGCCCTTATAAGAGTGAAATTGCGTTATTATTGAATATCAAGATGTCAGTAAATAAACATCGTTAATTGGATTAATTGTTAAGTGGCTGTGTCAATGTCCACCCATCAATATGATTAATTGGCTCAAAACTAAGTGGTTAGCTAGGTGTCCTCCCACCGAGAGGTGGTATTGTTCTGGACACGGGTGTGGACGGAGCACGAGGCTTACTCGGTGGAAAGGGGGGCTTTGGGCGTCATTTGCGTTGTTAGTGATGTCAGTCTCGTGGTCAGGTGCAAGGTTCTCTTATGAATAGAACATTTCATTAGGCCGGCATTCTCATGGCCTTCATATTATACTATGTTGCAAATTACAGGAGATTCAGCAATTCCGGGGTTAGTCATGTCTTTATAGAAAATACAGTCTCTTATTCATTATACTAAATGCTGTTAGGAAATTCTGTCATGTAATGTGGACAAAATGGAGGGTCTGTTATAATGTGAGGTTATGTGAAATCAAAATGGAGTTTGTACAATAATTCAATACAGGTACAAATAAAGATCATTTTTAATAATTCTACATCAGTCCCCCCTATGAAATGTTAGATTCTAAAAGATAAACTTTATTAGTTAGTATCAGAAGACGTGTTAGCCCAAAGGCACAGAAACCCCGTGGCCGCTAGCTAGGTGTTATTGCAAAGTGCAAGTCTGTCCCTTCATCTGACCCTAGTAGGCTAACTCATCCGTCTGCAGGGCACTCGAACGCTTCACTACCATGGGTGGCCCACGATGGCTAACCCACCACTTCTCCACACGGTAGTCTTTCCCATACAGACAGATGCTGTCCCTATGCTGGTCCCTACCTAGAATTCTCGCACTTTATCAATAAAAGGGATAGTTTGCAGCGGTATACAGGGTGAGTTGAGATCTTGGAAATCTTGGTCATCAACTGTGAGATGTGTGAAAGTGGGTGCCGCTTGGTCTACAGTCTTCAGGAGGAATTTTCTCAGACAAGGGAGGACACAACAAACGAGAAGAGCAAAGATTAAAAGAAAAATTAGTATTGCTATACCAATATGCATTAAAGCTTTTTGCCATCCTGTCATCCAACCAAACCATCTTTCCCAGGGATCTTTTATCCCAGAATTCCTTTTTAACTCTTCAGAGAGCTCATTTAATTTCTCTATGGCTAAGGTAACTTTACCATTAGGGCCTGTGTTTTCTGGGATGTAAGTACAACATGTCATGGTGTCGGGCAAAATTTTACATACCCCTCCTTTCTCAGCTAGAATCATGTCTAGGGCCATTCTATTCTGGAAGGACATTTGGGAGGTAGCCTGCAGCTGTTCGGCTAAACCCTGGAGGGCATCCCTGGTGTAATTTACAAAGCGTTGTTGGTTGTAATAGATGTAATTTATCCAATTTAAATTCTTGTTTGCAGTAACTATGGTGAAAAGTGACTCAAATCCTGCAGCAACTTCATCTCTTGCTTTAAATTCATTGGGTACCCCCCTAGGCACCCCAATGGCATCAATGTAAATATGAGGGTCAAAACTGCCTTTTACTGGGGCTTCACGCTTTACCTTGGTCGGTGTGTGTTTGGACTCCTGGGTGTCGGGGTGTGTGTCAGAGATAATATGTATAGGCATGATGGCTTTAGCCAGAGTACACTCCCCCCACCATTCTTTGTCCATCCTGGATCTTAGCTGTAAATCCCCACACAACCAGTAAATATCCCCCAATGACCTAGTATGGAATTGTAGAAGGTTCATGGAGACAGTTCTGTAGGTGGCACAATACCCTTTAGAGAAGTTACCCAAAAATGTACCAATTCCATCATAATTAGCATAACAGGTGTAATTACCTTGGCTAGAAGAGGATACTCTACTGTCCATGCTTTGCATATGGACCTATTGAAATCGTAGTGATAGGCAAAAAGACTCAAAACACATTCCTCTATATCTACTGGTAAGGTTAAAGGTACGGTGCCCAGGCGAGGCCGGGCACCACCACACACACAGCATGCGGTTCCGCCATGCCCGTCGGCACTATACCTCATCCATCCCAACCACAGATCAACATCATTAAAACCCGCCTCAGCGGCCATGGCATCCTCGAAGGTGGGGTTTGCAATGGCCATCATGTCTTCAAAGGACTGGATGTGTGGTTTTAATGGATTTGAGACCATATGGGTGGTCCCTTGCCACTCTGAAGAGTTGCACATATCTTTAAGGTAGAAATGCCCTAGCTTGTTATAGGAGCCTTTTTTCCAATACATTCCCATTACATACTGGTCTGCATCTGTTGGGCTGGGATGCTCAATATTTAGGATTAATTTCATTGGTATACCTCCTCCAGGCTTTCTCAGAGTCATTCTTTGGAGAAGGGATCTACCATGATCATCTACTTTAGATAAGGCACTTTTTGGTTTGTAACCCCAGGCAGGCCCGGCATTCCATCCCGCCGCCCCCCAATGGTTACAATTGTGCCCCCATTGTTTGTCAACTACACAAACATAGGGATCCTTTGAATGAGGGATATCTCTATAGATATTCTGGATCTGTGATGTAGGGAATGGGCATTCTACGATGTCACAGTAATCAAAAGTATAAGTAGCTACACGGGTACATGATGAATTATACCAGAAGGTGTACCCACTGGCATCTTTGGTGATGGCTACTTGCTGGGCCTTAATTAAGCTAATTAAGGAGATAATGTACCAGAGGTACATGGTTGTGCGGTATCTGCTTCCTCTGGGGCAGGAGTCTTCTTGCAATGGGAAGCGTGGATCCAATGTGGCCTGCCGGCCAATTTGACGGAGGTTGCGGTGATCAGGAGAACTTGGAATGGTCCGTCAAATCTTGGTTCCAGGGTATGTTTCCGCACAAATTTCTTGACCAGAACCCAATCTCCGGGAAGCAGGTTGTGGGTACCTGTATCCAAATCGGGATCTGGAATTGAAGAGAAAACTTGGGCATGTATTTTGTTCAAGGCACTTGCAAGTTCAGTTACATAGTCTACTAAAACATCAGATTGAAGCTGCAACTGTTGCAGGTAATAACAACCTAGTCTGGGTGCAGTCCCAAATAGAATCTCATATGGGGATAGTGAGTGCTTCCCTCTAGGTGTGTGCCTAACACTGAATAAAGCTATTGACAGACTTTCTGGCCAGGGCATCTTTGTTTCTTGTGACATTTTTAACATTCTGGCTTTTAGGGTGCAGTTCATGCGTTCCACCTTGCCACTACTTTGTGGGTGGTAAGGGGTGTGAAAGGCTAGGGTCACTCCCAGAGCAGTCCAAATTTCTTTAGTCACTGTTGCTGTAAAGGCTGGGCCCTGGTCACTCTCAATGACTTCTGGAAGTCCAAATCTACATACAATATCTGTAAGTAGGCGTCTTGCAGTTGTTTTGGCAGTAATATTAGTTACTGGATAGGCTTCTGGCCAGCCTGAGAACATGTCCACTATTACTAGTGCATATTCATGAGGCCCACTTTTGGTCATTTGTATGTGATCAATTTGAATTCTCTGGAATGGGTACATGGGCTTAGCCAGGTGTTTTGAGGGCACTTTGGTTGGTTTTCCTGGGTTGCATTTCGCGCAAATGACACAGGCCCTACAGAAGCTATTGATCAATGTTGTGATTCCAGGTGCTTCATAATACTTCTGAATGAGGGCAGCCATTAAGTCTTTTGACAGATGTGCAGGTCCATGTGCCCATTGGACAACTGCTGGATATAAATTTTTAGGAAGGCAGAATCTGAAATTGTTGTAGTATATTCCGTCCTTTAGGACAGCTCCTTTCTTCTTCCATTTCTGGATTTCTTCGGGGGTAATTGCAGCTTGCTGTTCCCGCAAAATTCTTAGGTCAGTAGGAATTTCTTCTTGTCCGGACACTTCTTCATCCACTTCCTGCAAATTTCTTGCTGCTTGCTTAGCAGCCTGATCAGCCAAATGGTTGCCCTTTGCTTCATCTGTATCCAACTTCCCATGTGCCTTAACTTTCAAGACGGCCACTTCTTCAGGAAGTAGGAGGGCATCCATTAGTTCCTTGATTGCAGAGCTGTGTTTGACTGGTGTACCGGCAGTGGTAAGAAATCCTCTTGTCTTCCAAATGAGGCCGAAGTCATGTGCCACACCCAGGGCATATCTTGAATCTGTATAGATGTTGGCACGTTTTCCTTCGGAGATTTTGCATGCTGAAGTCAGAGCTTGTAATTCAGCTTCTTGTGCAGACATTGCTGGTGGTAGAGATGATGACTTGATAACTTCATCTGTTGTGGTCACGGCATATCCTGTGTGGTATTTTACTTCTTCATCAGCATACCTTGAGCCGTCCACAAACAGAGTGAGATCAGGATCTGTTAATGGATTCTCATGTACAGTTGGTAAGTGTATTGTTTCCATTTTCATCTGTTCAAAGCAGTCATGAGGTGTTTCTGGGTCATATTCATTCACTATGACCAGATCTTGAAATTCATTTTCCAGGAAATGGCGTGGCCATGCTTTAAGAAGGTCAGTTGTTGGGTATTTGGCAATGCCATTTTCCTGAAGCTGTGATTCATCCATGGTGGCCCACAATTTTGCCATGGGCCCAAGATCATTCCATGATTTTGTTTTCAACTTGATAACAGGGACATGTGGAATAGCAGTATCCCAATGACGATACAAGTAATTGAGTTCTGGAGGTAGTTGGATCAGGACCATGCTATTGCCTTCAGAATCACAATAGAAGTCTTGAGCAGTGAGTTTCACCTCCACCCAGTGATAGAGTTCATCTTCATAGCAAGGTTCAGGAGTGATGTTTGGCTTGTACCACGTGGTACAGAAGGCATATCCTGGACCCTCACAGAGAGGTGTTTGTTCTTTATAAAAGGTTAAATCAGGATGCATTCTCTTGATGGTACCAGTGAGAAGGTAGATGTAGGTTTCATCCATGATAAACCCATAGTAGATACCCCCCTCAGGGAGTGGAAGAAGAGTGGATGGATTAAGAACTTGACATCTTTGAATGGTAATGTTGTCAGGTAACAGGAGATGACACTGGAGACGTAGGTGTCTGGCAGGAGACACATGCTTGAGCTGAACTTGGTTGATGGTGTCAGAGATGTCATGAGGGGCCAATATAACCAGAGGGTGGCCAAGGACCAGGTCTGCAGTTCTTTCAATAAGTTCTCTTGCAGCAAAAACAGCCCTAAGGCAGGAAGGGGTCCCTCTGGCCACAATATCCAGCTGGCAGGAGAAAAATCCAATAGGCCTCTGGCGGCCTCTTAAGTCATTTGTTTGGGTAAGGACTCCTGTAGCATGGCCTTGTCTTTCAGAGACAAATAATTTGAAGGGTTTGGTATAGTCTGGCAGGCCCAGAGCAGGAGCAGATGCAATGGCACGTTTTAAAGTGTGGAAATTGTCCAGTGCTTCATTGGTCAGGCCGAATGGGTCTGACTTGAGTGCATCATAGAGTGGTTGCATAAGCAGAGAGGCTTCTGGGATCCATGCTCTGCAGTAGGAAATGAGGCCTAAGAAGGCATGTAGAGATTTTGAAGTCCTTGGAGGTGGAATATCCAGTACTGCTCTGACTCGATCCCGAGTGAGATGTCTGGTACCTTGAGATAGGCAATGACCAAGGAAGATCACTGTAGGTTGACAGAATTGCAGCTTGAGAAGTGAAGCTTTGCATCCTTGTTCTGCTAGATAGCAAAGGAGACTAATTGAACATTCTTCAGTTGTGGGTATGTCATCTCCACAGAGCAGCAAATCATCCACATACTGGAGTAGTACAACTTCTGGATGGTCTGCTTGCCATGGGTCAAGGATGGAGCACATGGCTTTTGCAAATTGACTTGGAGAGTTTTGTGCCCCTTGGGGCATGACAGTCCATGTATACTGTTGCATTTCATGGGTGAAGGCAAACAGGTATTGGCAGGTTGGATCCAGTGGAACACTGAAGAAGGCATTAGCCAGATCAATGACTGTGAAGTATTTTGCAGATGGTGGGACTCCAGAGAGCAGAGTGTGAGGGTTTGGCACAATAGGGGTGTCCAGGACAGTTGCTTCATTGACAGCACAGAGATCCTGAACCATTCTGTACTTCTCTGGTTCACCTTTTGGAGTTTTCTTCTTCACAGGAAATAATGGAGTGTTACACATTGATTTACATTTCACGAGAGCACCCTTCTCCAAGAGGGCTTTGATTTGAATTGAAATGGCTGCAGCTTGTGCTGGCTTTAAAGGATATTGTGGTTTTCTTGGTAATTTTGCTCCTGGAATGAGCTTTACCACCACAGGTGGAACTTTTAGGTGGCCTGTGTCTTCTGGGCCTGTGGACCATAGTTTTGCAGGTACTCTTGTCTTCAGTGAATCCGGGAAATTGGACCTCAGTTCCTTTGCCTCCACATGGGGTTCTTCTAGATGGAGCATTAGAGGCAGGGAGCACAAGGCTGAGGTGTCTGATACAGATAGAGGGGTAGACAGTTCTACTTGTCCATCTGGAGTGAATGTAATAGAGGCCTGCAGGCGGGAGAGGACATCAGCGCCTAACAGGTTAATTGGGCATGTGGAGGATACTACAAAACGAGCAAGCAAGCTGGGGTAGTTGCCAACTCGTAATGGAGTAGTTAAGGGATTGTGTCTTGGTTGGCCATCCACTCCAACACAAGAGACATCAATATTTGACAGAAATGATGGATCTGGCAGGTCTTGTTCTCTTAGAACACTTCGGGCTGCACCTGTGTCAACCAAAAAGATAGTAGGTTGTCCTTCAATGGATAGAGTCACAGTGGCAAGTGCCCCCCCCCCCTTATCCCCTGAAGACACTGCCATGACAGGGGTTAATGACACAGGCTTGCCAATTTCCTAATCATCTGGTTCCTCAACAATTGGAACCGTTATTGTGGCCTTGGGGGCAGGGGCAGGCTTGGACATCTTCTTGGGTTCTCTCTTGGGTTCTGGGCAATCGTTTTTGAAGTGTCCTTTAGCTTTGCAATTAAAACAATACCCATCCTCAGGTTTAGTGCCTTTTGGAACTGGTGCAGGGCGGGACACCATGAGAGGAGCTGAACTAGACCTTCTGGTAGTCTGGGCAGATTCCAGTCCTCTAGCAACTAAGAGTAAGGTATCCAGAGGGACTACCTTATATTCAGGGCGTGCAGCAATGATTCCCTTGCGTATGGAGTCTTTAACACCTTGGACAAATGCACCAGACAGCATTTGTGAATGAATCTTGTCAGTAAGATCAAACCCCAAATCTGTAAACATTTGAAACAGTCTTGCATGAAACCTTTCCACTGATTCTCCTTTGTCTTGTATAATATCAGTAAGACCAGCAGCCTGATCTGCAAGTTTGTCCTTAGCCCACTCTTTTAGTTGGTTGCAAAAAGTTACTCCAGAGGGGTAATCAATGTCACTTATAAGCAGATCTGTACTGAGGTGGCGGGCCATGCTGGGCCAATATGCATCCCCGGCCTTAATAGCACAAATGCTCAGCAAATCACGCCATGCTGCGGAATAAGTCTTTTGAATCTGAACTATCCCTCGGTAAAAAGGCATAGGTTGCTTTTCTGGGTCAGGGAGTGATTTCATTAAAGCACTAGCTTGAGTAGGATTAAAAGCAACATATTTAGGAGGGGCCCGATCCCCCCGACCTGTATGTCCGAAAGGATCATCGATGGAACGGCGGGGCGGGGGCCCCGCGACCTCCAATGAGTCCTGGGAACCCTCTTCATCCTCATCCTCATCTGTGGTCTGGGCCCTTCTGCGTAATGGGACCACCTGAGGTGTCAGAACCGGGGGAAATGAGGGATTCCCAGATGCTGGGGTGGCTAGTGGGTTATGAGCTTGGGGTGAATAGTCATCGGGAAGTACCGGCATCAGGGGTGCTGGATGACTGGGGGCCGCCATATTGGAGGCGTGAAAGGAAGCTGCGTTAGGGTTAAGGGAAGAAGTGGCGGCCATGTTGGATGTGGGCACATCCGGGGCAGACTGTGCAGGACTTGGCATGACCGGGGTCTGG
Source organism: Pelobates fuscus (assembly GCF_036172605.1). Lineage (NCBI taxonomy): Eukaryota > Metazoa > Chordata > Amphibia > Anura > Pelobatidae > Pelobates > Pelobates fuscus. The sequence continues at coordinate 368,957,344 of NC_086320.1, read as the reverse complement.
GGAGTGGCTTGGGGAAGGGGGTATGGATAATTTGGATAGGGCAGGGGCATGGGGTAGGGGAAGGGGTATGGCCAGGCCATCTGGGTGGGGACTGGGGCGGAACCTGGGGAGGGCGGGACAGTTGGGTAAGGATTAGGGAAGAAGGTGGGGACCTGGGCTGTGGGAGGAGTGAGTAAGGGAGAAGACGGAGAGAGATTAGTAGAGGTGGGTGTAGAAGGAGGAGCCGGAGCGGGTGCAGTAGGATTGGCAGTATCAAGGGAGGAGGGGTTAGTGACCTGGGTGGATGCAGATGGGAGGGTAGGATTATCAACGGAGAGAGAGCGTAGAGAAGGAATGGTAGATGAAATATTTGGATTAGACACAGAAGGTAGTGTAGGGATGGATGAGGATGATGGGAATGTTAGGGATGGTGAAGGGGAAAATAAAGATCCATCAGAATTCAGGACCGGGCAAACAGGGGAAGTGGCGGGATGGGTGTTGGGAGGATTGTGAGTGGGGAACATGGTCAGCTGGCTATCATCTATTGCTGACTGAACCTTGGGAATGGACATCCCCTGGGCGCCATTTTGGGGCGCTGGCTGAGGGAATGCCCCAGCAACACAATTATTATGATACACATACAGTTTTACACCTTTATGATCTATTTCTTCCTCAACCCAACCTTCCTGCTGAATAGCCTTCGCTACTCTGTACCATGCTTCAGCAGTACGCAATAAATCATTATCTGTAAGCTTGCCTTTCTTCTCTGTCAGTAATCTACGCCAGCTTTCTGGCTGCAATCTACCACATGAAGGCACAGCAATTTTACACACTTTAGCAATCTTTTCAACACCTTTAACTATCTCCTCACCCTCTCTGTCTTCAACTAAATCACATGCGAGCCAGCCCCTACCGGGCTTACTCAATTCCTGCCCCATATCCTCCTATACAAGGCGTCCCAAATATAGGTAAAGGAAAATGAAACAGAACGTCTACAATGTTCGACTGCCACTCAAGAAGGGTGGGTCCCCCTCAAGTGCGTCTTCCCAAAACGTAGACCAGTCACTGAATCCGTGTACCCGAGGTGGTAGCCACGGATTGGAGCGGGGTGAGAAGTGTGTGACCAATCACTTCTCTCACAAGAGAAATAGGAGTGGATAGTGAGAATAATACAGGAAGTATGGTAATAGTCAAAGTGAAGTGAAAGTAGAGACAGACACGGGAGTTTGAATGACTCCCAATTAAACAAAAACAACAATACAATTGAAATACAGTGCATGCATCACAGTTCAAATAAAATCAACAGTAATCCCTTTCCTTTACTCATGTGGCCAAAGCCACCTCCCTCAACCTCGTAGTGTCCCCGCTCGGAGAATGACTTCCTCAAGTCTCACTACCAGCGGCCACGGAAAACAACTAACACCGGCCCGAGATCCGTAAGCCTCCCACGTTACAGCAGTCCACTAAGTGTGGCCACCTCTATCCTCACCCCCGTAGCGCCCCTATGAACCCACTCATAAGTCTCACTACCCCGTGGTGATGGAGACAGCAATGCCTGCCCGAATCCACGCACCACAAATAACAATTGGAATGCCACCAGCCTCAGCGCTCGAAGCTGGAGGTTACCACCTCTCTGCAAGCAGAGCTATGTGCACAATGAGGCTAGCTAGGCTATCAAAGTGACACCAGAAGGACCCCCAGGAAACTATGAGTCTACACAATCTCCACAGATCCAACACCCTCTTTTTCCCTACAGCCACAGCCACGAGGCTCCTAAAAGAGGTAAACAGGCAAAGAAGACCCCCAGGAAAACTTCCACAGGTCCACCCCCCTTTTTCCCTACAGCCACAGCCACGTGGCTCCTAAAAGGAGTAAACAGGCAAACAGAGGACCCCAGGCAAACACTCCCAGGTCCACCCCCCTTTATCCCAAAAGGGGTAAACAGACAAACACTCTACCCGGGCACTTAAGTTAAAACAGGCCAATACAAACACACCCAGGCAACAGATAGACTAAATGCAGGTAAACAAGTGAGTAACAAGACACCGGGCAAGATATTACCTGTCTTTGATGTCCTCCCGGAAAGCAGTCACAGACACGTGGACGGGTCAATCAAAGGGGCTGGAACATACCGGTGGCTCTGCAGAAGTCTCTACCGTGTATTTTCGGAGGTGATCAATCTCCCTTCCTTCCCCCCGGATTCCTCCGTCCAACAGCGTCTTCCTTAGGACGGCTTACCGGCCGGAGGCCATAGCCCGATGCCCCACGTTCTGGGCGCCAAATTGATGTAGATTAATTTAGAAATAAACAAATATGTTTAAATGTCTATCTGTTCCTGTCCAAATCTGAGATGGATAAATTGCGTATACGCAGAAGTAATTCAGACTGACACACGAGGTGCAGGTTAAAATAACTTCGAGGAAATTTATTGGCATCTGGTTAAAAGTGGGCTTGCAGGCCCTTATAAGAGCGAAATTGCGTCATTATTGAATATCAAGATATCAGTAAATAAACATCGTTAATTGGATTAATTGTTAAGTGGCTGTGTCAATGTCCACCCATCAATATGATTAATTGGCTCAAAACTAAGTGGTTAGCTAGGTGTCCTCCCACCGAGAGGTGGTATTGTTCTGGACACGGGTGTGGACGGAGCACGAGGCTTACTCGGTGGAAAGGGGGGCTTTGGGCGTCATTTGCGTTGTTAGTGATGTCAGTCTCGTGGTCAGGTGCAAGGTTCTCTTATGAATAGAACATTTCATTAGGCCGGCATTCTCATGGCCTTCATATTATACTATGTTGCAAATTACAGGAGATTCAGCAATTCCGGGGTTAGTCATGTCTTTATAGAAAATACAGTCTCTTATTCATTATACTAAATGCTGTTAGGAAATTCTGTCATGTAATGTGGACAAAATGGAGGGTCTGTTATAATGTGAGGTTATGTGAAATCAAAATGGAGTTAGTACAATAATTCAATACAGGTACAAATAAAGATCATTTTTAATAATTCTACATCATAGGTATATGATAGGTATAATATGTATGTATATTTCATTTATATAGTGCTGACAGGTGTACTCAGCACTTTACAGGTTACATTACAGTAGAGGGAGGTAGAGTAAGTGCAGTAGGTATACAGTGTATGTATATTGTATTTATATAGCGCTAACAGGTGTACTCAGCACGTTACAGGTTACATTACAGTAGAGGGAGGTACAGTAAGTGCAGTAGGTATACAGTGTATGTATATTATATTTATTTAGCACTAACAGGTGTACTCAGCACTTTACAGGTTACATTACAGTAGAGGGAGGTACAGTAAGTGCAGTAGGTATACAGTGTATGCATATTATATTTATATAGCGCTAACAGGTGTACTCAGCACTTTGCAGGTTACATTACAGTAGAGGGAGGTACAGTAAGTGCAATAGGTATAGAGTGTATGTATATTTTATTTATATAGCACTAACAAGTGTACTCAGCACTTTACATGTTACATTACAGTAGAGGGAGGTACAGTAAGTGCAGAAGGTAAACAGTGTATGTATATTATATTTATATAGCACTAACAGGTGTACTCAGCACTTTACATGTTACATTACAGTAGAGGGAGGTACAGTAAGTGCAGAAGGTAAACAGTGTATGTATATTATATTTATATAGCACTAACAGGTGTACTCAGCACTTTACAGGTTACATTACAGTAGAGGGAGGTACAGTAAGTGCAGTAGGTATACAGTGTATGTATATTTTATTTATATAGTGCTGACAGGTGTACTCAGCACTTTACAGGTTACATTACAGTAGAGGGAGGTACAGTAAGTGCAGTAGGTATACAGTGTATGTATATTTTATTTATATAGCACTAACAAGTGTACTCAGCACTTTACATGTTACATTACAGTAGAGGGAGGTACAGTAAGTGCAGAAGGTAAACAGTGTATGTATATTATATTTATATAGCACTAACAGGTGTACTCAGCACTTTACATGTTACATTACAGTAGAGGGAGGTACAGTAAGTGCAGAAGGTAAACAGTGTATGTATATTATATTTATATAGCACTAACAGGTGTACTCAGCACTTTACAGGTTACATTACAGTAGAGGGAGGTACAGTAAGTGCAGTAGGTATACAGTGTATGTATATTTTATTTATATAGTGCTGACAGGTGTACTCAGCACTTTACAGGTTACATTACAGTAGAGGGAGGTACAGTAAGTGCAGTAGGTATACAGTGTATGTATATTTTATTTATATAGCGCTAACAGGTGTACTCAGCACTTTACAGGTTACATTACAGTAGAGGGAGGTACAGTGCAGTAGGTATACAGTGTATGTATATTTTGGTAGAGCTAACAGATGTACTCGGCACATTACAGTTTAACAGAGATTTAACATTTGTCAGATAATCAATGGCGTTAAACCTCATACAAGAAATTAAAGGGGGAAATCAGCAGGCGAAATATCATTGTAACTAAGGGTAGCTATGCTACCAGCATGCTAAGTACATAACAACCTGGTTACTTAAACAGTCTACCCACAATAAAAGCAGTTAAAGCAGATCTGCACATATGTCTATTTTCCTGTTTATATAGAAAGATTGTGTTTAACACTTTACTGTATTTATTTTTAACAAGAAGGGCCGGTTGTATGTAAAGCCATGATGGATAAGAAGGCATTGCTATCTTCATTGATAAAAAATGAAGCAGTTACCATGGAGACACCAAATTAAAAGTGTGCGATGAGGTGGGACGGTTAGTTGGTTTGGTCACAGAATATTCCAATTGTCTGTTCGAGAGAGGGAGGGAGAGAGGGAGAGAGGGAGAGGGAGATAGAGAGAGAGAGAGAGAGAGAGTGTATCTTTATGCAAAAATATATACATTGACAATAACAACCTCCAAACAAAGTATCAAATAGGGTGAAAACAAAATGATTGACTTTGTTGTGATTGATTATATCTGCTGTTACTTACCTATATGTAAGTAAATACATAGTTTTTTGCACATTATCTTACACTTGTTTTATACTTTGCACTTTATCTCCTTTGATTACATGGTATATGGAACCGGAATTGAAAATAAAGACAAGAATATTGGAGGACATTTTTATGAAAATGTTTTTTGAAGGTTCAATTGTGAATTGCACAGTTTGACTGACAAATTGGAAATTATATATAAAATGGTATTTGTATACAGTGTTACACTATGTTGTGCCTCTTCTGTTTCTCTTAGCAGAACGACACATTCTATTAGTGTATCAGTTTGTGTCAGTGTGTATGTGTTTCGGTGTCAGTATCTCTGTATGCGGCAGTATGTATATATGTCCATACATCCCTGCATTTAAACGCCACCACTATACACAAATACTAAACTGCATTCAAACACCAACACCACATACACACACTACACTACACTACAAACACTACGCACAAACATCTCCGGCATTCAAACGTCAAGCCCACTCACAAACACCCTGTGTTTAAACATCAGCCTCACGCACAAACACCCCTGCATTTGAAGTCAACACCACGCACGAACACCCCTGCATTCAAACATTAACACCATGTACAATCACCATGTGTTCTAATGTCAACACCACGCACAAACACCCTGCGTTCAAACGCCAGTAATACACACAAAGGTACACCTGCATTTAAATGAAAGCACTATATACCAACACATCCCTGCATTCAAGTCATTTGTTACATGTGAATTTACAGAGGAAGAGGTTCTATTTCAACTGTCAAAAGTTAAGACAAATAAGTCAATGGGGCCTGATGCGATACACCTAAAGTTATTAAAAGAGCTTAGTGGTGTACTAGCAAAACCATGAACAGATTTATTTAACCAATCATTGATAACAGGAGTAGTCCCAGAAGATTGGAAGTTAGCGAATGTTGTGCCCATTCACAAGAAAGGTAATAGGGAGGAGTTGGGCAACTATAGGCCAGTAAGCCTTACTTCAGTAGTGGGGAAAGTGATGGAAACCATGTTAAAGGATAGGATTGTTGAACATCTAAAAACACATGGATTTCAAGATCAGAGACAACATGGGTTTACTTCAGGGAGATCATGCCAAACTAATCTTATTGATTTTTTTGATTGGGTGACTAAAATTATAGATCAGGGTGGTGCAGTAGACATTGCTTACCTAGATTTCAGTAAGGCTTTTGACACTGTTACACATAGAAGGCTTATCAATAAACTGCAATCTTTAAGTTTGGATTCCAATATTGTTGAATGGGTAAGGCAGTGGCTGAGTGACAGGCAACAGAGGATTGTAGTCAATGGAGTATATTCGAAGCTTGGGCTTGTCACCAGTGGGGTACCTCAGGGATTTGTACTTGGGCCCATTCATATTTTTATTAGTGATATTGCAGAAGGTCTTGATGGTAAGGTATGTATTTTTGCTGATGATACTAAGATATGTAACAGGGTTGATGTTCGAGGAGGGATAAGCCAAATGGCTAATGATTTAGGTAAAGTAGAAAAATGGTCAGAGTTGTGGCAACTGACATTTAATGTGGATAAGGGCAAGATAATGCATCTTGGACGTAAAAGCTCAAGGACAGAGTACAGAATATTTGATAGAGTTCTAACCTCAACATCTGAGGAAAGGGATTTAGGTGTGATTATTAGTAATGTCGCAAACATAAAATTTTCGGTTCGCGAACGGCGAACGCGAACTTCCGCAAATGTTTGCGAACGGGCGAACCGGGCGAACTGCCATAGACTTCAATAGGCAGGCGAATTTTAAAACCCACAGGGACTCTTTCTGGCCACAATAGTGATGGAAAAGTTGTTTCAAGGGGACTAACACCTGGACTGTGGCATGCCGAAGGGGGATCCATGGCAAAACTCCCATGGAAAATTACATAGTTGATGCAGAGTCTGGTTTAAATCCATAAAGGGCATAAATCACCTAACATTCATAAATTGTTTGGAATAACGTGCTTTAAAACATCAGGTATCACCATAGAAAGACCACTATAAACTCAACCTTGTACAGCTTAATGTATATATTGTTTAATATGACTGACGAGCTATGCCATGGCAAGGAACGGAACTTTGTCTGTAACAACAAAGAAAAGATGGAAAACTGGTCGTAAGACCCTGTTACCCCCCTTCCCCAACCCTTCTTCCTTTCTGTATCCCTATATCCCCCTCTTCAACTTGAAAATAATAAAATTTTGAATTTAAAAAAAAAACATCAGGTATGATGTTGTATCGATCAGGTAGTGTAAGGGTTAGGCCTGCTTCACAATGACAGACCAAACTCCCCGTTTAACGCACCGCAAACAACCGCAAACAGTCCATTTGCACAACCGCAAACTCCCCATTTGCACAAGGTTGGATACCAAGCTAGCCATGTCCCGTTCCTTGTCCTCACTGATGTCATTGAAGGTCTCTTCCTCCACCCAGCCACGTACAACACCAAGGGTCCCCGAAAGGTGACAACAAGCCCCCTGTATTTTTTTTTTAAATGTACACTACTGTTACACCAGAACTCCTCTGACATATCAAGTGAAGTGGCTGTGGTGCTAGTGTTGGTGGTGGCGGCAGGCGGGCGAGTGGTAACTTGAGAGGTGCCCGAAGCTAAGCTGGAGGAGGATGGTGCGTCAAGGTTCCGAGCAGAAGCTGTAGAAGATTGGGTGTCCTGTGTTAGCCAGTCAACTATGTCCTCAGAACTTTTCGAGTTCAGGGTACGTGGCCTCTGAACACTGGGCATTATTCTAGGGCCAAAGGGAATCACAGCACCACGACCACGACGGCCCCTGCGGGGTGGCCTGCCTCTGCCTGTCATTTTTTTTTCGATTAGTGGTACTATGCGTGCAAGCTACTGTGACAACAGATATGAGTGGCACTGTGCACTGGCAGAAGTTGGCAGAGTAGACGCTGTAGGCCTGACACACACGCTTGCAGACAACTAACTGCTATTCAATCTATTACAGTCAAAAATGTTTATTTTTTTTAAAATGTACACTCCTGTTACACCAGATATGAGTTGCACTGGTGTGACACTGTGCCCTGGCAGGCCCTGAAACTCACACGCGTGAAGGAAACTGACTGCTATTATTTCACAGTCAAAAAAGTGTTGTTGTTTTTTTTTTTTAAATCTACACTACTGTTACACCAGATATGAGTTGCACTGGTGTGACACTGTGCCCTGGCAGGCCCTGAAACGCACACGTGTGAAGGAAACTGACTGCTATTATTTCACAGTCAAAAAAGTTTTTTTTTTTTTTTTTTTTAAATGTACACTACTGTTACACCAGATATGAGTTGCACTGGTGTGACACTGTGCCCTGGCAGGTCCTGAAACGCACACGTGTGAAGGAAACTGACTGCTATTAATTCACAGTCAAAAAATATATATATATTTTTTTTAAATGTACACTACTGTTACACCAGATATGAGTTGCACTGGTGTGACACTGTGCCCTGGCAGGCCCTGAAACGCACACGTGTGAAGGAAACTGACTGCTATTATATTACAGTCAAAAAAGTGTTGTTTTTTTAAATGCAAGCTATTGTGACACCAGATATGAGTAGTGGCACTGGGCAAGTGGGCACAGTATACGCTGTGAGCCTGACACACACGCTGGCAGACAGGCAACTGCAATTAGATTACACAGAGAAAAAAAAAAGCAGACTGATGTTCTAGCCCTAAAAAGGGCTTTTTGGGGTGCTGTCCTTACAGCAGAGATCAGATGAGTCCTTCAGGACTGTAGTGGACACTGAATACACTAGCCTAGCTATCGATTTCCCTATTAAATCAGCAGCAGCTACACTGTCCCTCCTCTCACTAAGAATGCAGCTTCCGGGGGGCGGGGCCTAGCTGTCATGGAGGAAAGACGCACTTCGTGTGAGCTCCCTCAATATCTTACTTTAAGCAGCTATCAACAAGCAAATTTCACCCCAGAAGGGTGCTCCTACCTGACCGACCCGACATGCTTAATAGTGGTCAGCAACTCGACAGAGTCTTACTTACCTCCGCGTGGCAAGTGTGGCCTGGTGCTCACCGGGCGGGAGAGGCGGCCGATCTCCCGATCCTGGGATGCCCAGGAGCAGCTACTTCCCAGCAGGAGCTCCGTTACCCCCCCTCGGACCGGTGGGGGTTATCCTGGTCCACCCCTGAGAGGCTGTCTGGAGCTAATGGACGCACAGAGCACAGCCGCCCAGGCTGACATACTCATCTGCGACTCTCCCCATATGGCGGCAGCCGCGTGTCCTCCTGGTACCAGCAAAGCATGGCAGGATATTGAGTCTAAGCTGGACAGACTCTTTAATCAATTTTGGAAGCAAATAACAAGCAGGAAACCCCAACAAGCTCCACCACAGCCCCAACAAGCTCCACCACAGCTAAGCGAAGCAGTCCCCATTAAAATCCACCAACGCAAAAGGCGTTGAAGACGGGACCGGAGGCACAAACAGAAATGCAGAGCCTGCCCCACGTCAAGCACTCGCCTCCACTTTAAGCCACCACAATCCCGCACCGGACGTGAAGCACCACCGGGACAGATCCAACCACCTGACAAAACAAGCTTCCACCACCTCAAGCCGCGAACGCGGCACTCAGCCCGAGACTTGCTTTTGTTGTTCCAGGTATCTGGGACTCCCAGGGTCTGCACCTGGTGCCCAGAAGGGATCGGGTGAGCACAAGCAGTAAACAGCAGCCTGCCAAGCATGTCCCACTATAGCCGATCCTCCACACCATGCCTTTGATCACATGAACTGCTCTCTGCACATTAACTAATCGTAAAGTAGCAAGCGTTTAAACATGTCATTATTTCACCTCCTAAAGAGTTTATTGTCGTAGTTCCTTACATGCCTTTGCCTTAACCGTTCATGTATTATGTTATTCACTAGTCTCATCTCATGGGGCGACTCATACTTGATTTATAACTAGTGGTGGAGCTGCTGATATAAATACACAGTTGATAACGTGCAAGCTACACCCTAAACATGACAGCCATCTTTCACAACAATGTACTGCTATATACTCATACCCTCAGTGCAACTAGCCATGATATACGCACGTTCAGCCTAGCAGGCTCAAATATAACACACTTGTGTCTAAAAAAAAAAAAAAGAATGCAGCTTCCGAATGAATCTAAAATGGATGCTGTCCAGGAGGTGGGAGGGTCTGGGAGGGAGGGTCTGCTGCTTATTGGCTGGAATGTGTCTGCTGACTGTGAGGTACAGGGTCAAAGTTTACTCAATGATGACGAATAGGGGGCGGACCGAACATCGCATATGTTTGCCATCCGTGGTGAACGCGAACAAGCAATGTTCGCCAGGAACTATTCGCCAGCGAACCGTTCGGGACATCTCTAGTGATTATTTCTGATGACTTAAAGGTAGGCAGACAATGTAATAGAGCAGCTGGAAATGCTAGCAGAATGCTTGGTTGTATAGGGAGAGGTATTGGCAGTAGAAAGAGGGAAGTGCTCATGCCATTGTACAGAGCACTGGTGACACCTCACTTAGAGTATTGTACGTGGTACTGGAGAGCGTATCTCCAGAAGGATATTGATACTTTAGAGAGAATTCAGAAAAGGGCTACTAAACTGGTTCATGGATTGCAGGATAAAAGTTACCAGGAAAGGTTAAAGGATCTTAACATGTATAGCTTGGAGGAAAGACGAGACAGGGGGATATGATAGAAACATTTAAATACATAAAGGGAATCAACACAGTAAAGGAGGAGACCATATTTAAAAGAAGAAAAACTACCACAACAAGAGGACATAGTCTTAAATTAGAGGGGAAAAGATTTAAAAATAATATTAGGAAGTATTACTTTACTGAGAGGGTAGTGGATGCATGGAATAGCCTTCCAGCTGAAGTGGTAGAGGTTAACACAGTAAAGGAGTTTAAGCATGCGTGGGATAGGCATAAGGCTATCCTAACTATAAGATGAGGCCAGGGACTAATGAAAGTATTTAGAAAACTGGGCAGACTAGATGGGCCGAATGGTTCTTATCTGCCGTCACATTCTATGTTTCTATGTTATTAGCTCGGTATTGTGTGTTCTGGTATCTGATTCTGTACTCCTTTGACCTTGGCCAGTATACCATTTATCCATGTTTATCCTATATTTGACCTCAGTTATTTTCTCTGACTCTGTCCACCATTAGTCTGTCCATTCTAAGGGCCGGTACATGGCAGGTCACTCGTTTGGTGTCTTCTGCGTCTGTGTGTTTAGGTTCCTACTCTATTCTGACACCCTGCTTGAATATAACACCTCGGCGATAGAATCCTGTTTAATCCAGACTATGTTTTATGCGATGTAATGGAATAACAGGAATCATGTGAAATAAGAAATAAATAAATATTTAAAGTAAATAAATAAAAGCCAAATGAAAATATACAGCCGGTAGTAAAGTCCACACGAATACATTTCACTCAAATGGCTACGAGACGCTTACACTTTGTGGCTTGTTTTTTACACAATAAACCTCCAGGTGAGCACACGTTGTTGTATAGAGTGATAGTGACATGTCGTGCTATACACAGGACAAGAAAACAGCATTGCAGGCAGCTTCAGTCATTTTATATCTGGATACGGAACAGGGGGGAAAAAATACAAAATGAAAGAAGCAGAAATGTTCTTGTCTTGATAAACTAAACAATAAAGGGCAGGGACCAGGGATAGGTGAACAACGAGGAAATTATCCAGGCCCACAAAAGCCAAGGGCTGCATTATAAAAACCATGCAGGGATTGCTAAATTCAATCTGAGGGGCTGGGACCATGCAGGGATTGCTAAATTCAATCTGAGGGGCCGGGACCATGCAGGGATTGCTAAATTCAATCTGAGGGGCCGGGACCATGCAGGGATTGCTACATTCAATCTGAGGGGCTGGGACCATGCAGGGATTGCTAAATTCAATCTGAGGGTCCGGGACCATGCAGGGATTGCTAAATTCAATCTGAGGGGCTGGGACCATGCAGGGATTGCTAAATTCAATCTGAGGGGCCGGGACCATGCAGGGATTGCTAAATTCAATCTGAGGGGCCGGGACCATGCAGGGATTGCTAAATTCAATCTGAGGGGCCGGGACCATGCAGAGATTGCTAAATTCAATCTGAGGGGCCGGGACCATGCACGGATTGCTAAATTCAATCTGAGGGTCCGGGACCATGCAGGGATTGCTAAATTCAATCTGAGGGGCTGGGACCATGCAGGGATTGCCGAGTTCAGTCTGAACGGGTGAGGCCATGCAGCGCTCACTATTTCCAGTCTGAATGGGTGAGGCCATGCAGCGCTCACTATTTCCAGTCTGAATGGGTGGTGACAAGCCAAGATCAGGCATCCTCAGACAGAACACATCAATCACAAAATACAGTCAGAAAAAATTCCCGCATTTACAATATTGGTATTTTTGTAATACTGGAACCAGGCAGACAACCTTGCTAGCGGGTGGCCAATTTAACTACACACCCACGTGAAATATTTATTTTATAAACAGGTGGGTCGAACAATTAAAATTCCTTTTAATTTGCACCCTAATTAATCAATTCATCCAGGGTTTATCCATAGAGTCTTATTTATTGAATAAAACTCCACAGGTAAATCGTGAACGGATGATTTAGTTCTGACATAGATTAAAAGGAATTTGATTTGTTTGCATCTGAAACACGTTTGAGCACAAGTCTACTCTAGACTTGGTCTGAGTGTAGGTTAAATGGTTCATATTCAATGGATATATGACTTGCTTTTCATTTTTAGGGAGGGGGGTGATTTAGAGGTAGAAGCTATCATTAATATGTGACACCTAAACGTAGTCAATGTTTTATCCTGCATGTAGTGGCATATGGCCGGGGATCCATCCGCACATGTTTTGACAGCACTGTTGAGATTGTAGAGGAAATGCACAACCGACTGTTTCATCCATCTGTGCAGAATGAGTAAGATGCTAGTGATGTGGGATGTTGCATTAATCGTGTTTGAGTTCCATCTTATCCAACAGTTCTGTGTCTCAAAGACTCTAAACCAAGACTGAGCATCTTCTAAATTAATTCATGTTAAACCATGCTCCTCTAACCTGGGAGCACTGCGAGCCACTGACTAACTACTAGTAAAACTTGCTTGTTCTACATCTGTAGGTACTATCTGGCGGACCGTGGGATCCTGCTAACATCACGCCATTCGTCCTGAGATCCGGAGTGTCCATTCAACCAGACACCTGACTGCAGTGGGCAACAAATATGGTCCTGCACGGATCCTTACCACACTCACAGTCGACTAGCAAATACTGTTTATAACATTGTTCAGTTTAAATGCCTTGTTTCTGGTTTTTCTGTTGACTTTTTTCTCTGATTTTCATCACTTGACAGGGCCTTCCCTATACGTTTAATATGTATGAAGCCTTACATAGAGGCCACCCAGGCTACTGCCTGAGTCGCGTTCGGGAGTTACACTCCCTAAAAAGATCTCCACTTCTGGATGAGATGTCACTCCCACTACCCCCTTGTTAAGGGATTTCAAACAATGCATCGGCGTTCGACCTACGCATTTCCAATGGTGCCAGATGTAATAGTGCTCCAACAGTTCAATTGTTCCTTCCAGAACACTCGACGGTAGGCCGTTTCACGCCATGCATTCAATACTCGTAAAAGAGTAAGCCTGAAACATAATAATTTACACTCACTATCAGCACAACCCATAGGCTTAGCATGCAACAGACTTACCGGTTCTTGGTACTGATGCTACCACTTCTTTTAAATCCTGATGATGTAGTATTACCTGTGCTTTCCGTACACTCACAACCAGTTACCTAGTGGTCAATATCTACCTCTCAGATCCAACCGCACAACGTCCGTACTCATCTCCTGACACACTGTGCATAAACCTGTTTTCTTAAAACAAAATGTGCAGATGTATGTCTTGCATTGTTATTGTTTCTTGTGAACTGGTCGCCTTTGCTATAGTGGCATTATCGGTTTGTATGTACTAACGGTGCACGACAAAATAAAGAATTTTTCTTTTTTTTTTAAATAAATAATTGTAAATGATGGCAAGTCTCCAGATTGAGATACATATTTTTTTTTAGTCATAACAGCTAAGTGTGTAATCCAGCTAAATAATGATATCAGTCACGGGTTAAAAGAATAGTATTCTGATAGAATATAACAGGCATTGTGTTTCGAGTCAGAGAAAGAGGCACCTTACCTCCTACATAGATATAATGAGTAATACGGGTGAATGAACACCAGATTGCAATGTTTGTGCACAGTTAAGCAGAGAAGATGAATGATCTTACATTTCAAACCAATGTGGATCGCATAGTTAGCCTGTTACAAATATACAGTAACATTCTAATAAATAAATAAAAACCAGGAAAGGGTAAATACTTATATTCCACTATTGGCCGGCAAGATATTATATTTAGAAAGTCCAGTTGATAATTACCATTGAATGATTAAAAATGCGATAGGTGATGGCGATAATGTCCCTTTTACTAGAGAGAGTATCTGTATATTCGGATACTTAACTGACTGATGGCCAAAGGGTTTAAACTACATGTATGTGATTTGACAGGTATAGACCAGCACCATCAGGACAACTGGTTCTTACGGACATTGCTGTCTTTTTCGGATTTCCCTTCATTATGCTCCTTGCATCTTAATGATTATAGTCCCCTCTTTGCCACTTGCGTTATTTTTTATTATATTTTTCATCATTACGTCAGATCTTAATACCTGGGCGCCTCATTTGTGTTCTCCTCTGTCCTTGAAATCTGCAGTTAGGGATTATTCTAGTTTAGTTACCGAATAATCTAAAGTTTATTAAAGACGGGGGGTGAATATTCAGCTTAATCCTCCTACACTGAATCCTCTCAGCAGCAAAGAAAAGGTTAACAGTGTGTATAAAAATCAACCAATCCGAATGTAGCAACAGTAACATGCAGTGCACTCAGGCTGATCCCAATCCATCTTTCTTGATGTAGCCGAGCGACTGTAGAGTCAACCATGTAAACGAAACAGTTCATATGAAAGGAGAAGAACCGCAGAACAGAAAGGCAATCGTTGGCAATCTAACTAATATAAGAACATGGATACTATGAGCTAAATAAACACCCAACAATGCATACGTAATACCAAATAGAAAACCAGTTAGGTAAAAAAATCAGGGTGGGAAAATATTCACCTCTTGTCTTTAAAGGACCATTATAGTAACCCAGACCACTTCAGCTCATTGAAGTGGTCTGGGTGTCAGGTCCCCCATGTTTTAACCCTTCAGCTGTAAAGATAGCAGTTTCAGAGAAACTGCTATGTTTACATTGCAGGGTTAATCCAGCCTCTGGTGGCTGTCTTCCTGACGGTCGCTAGAGGTGCATCCCCGACGCTCAATGCAAAGAGGCCAGAAAATGGCTACCTGACCTCCGAGCAACAGCCTCCAGTGCCAGGTAGGCTTAACAAATACTCAGCCTTGTGTGTGCGTATGTGCATGTGTGTATGTGCCTGTTAGTGAGAAAGCTTGTGTGTCTGTGTGTCAGTGAGCTTGTCTGTAGTGAGCTTGTGTGTGTCAGTGAGCTAACATTTAGTCCGCTTGTGTGCAGGGCCGTCATTCCGCATGGGCGCGCTGTGATGCCCATGTGCTCAGGCCGACAGAGGCGACCTGATTTCTTGCTGTGGGCCCTCTTGAGCCGGTGAGGAGGACCCAAAGGCCCTTCGTTAGTGACAAGGAGGGCAGGAGGACCTGGGAGGCAGATCGCTCCTCCCGTGAGCATGCTGTGCAGAGCGCTGTCATATGTTACCATGGCAACGCTCAGACACAGCATTCTGCTTGTTGGAGGAGTAAAGACCGCCTGCAGCCAGAGATGCTGCAGGCTATAGACAACTCACCACCACTGGACCACCATGGCACAGCACCCCTCACACACACAGCACCTCTGTAACAAAACAACCCTCACACACACAGCAAGTCTGACATACACACACACACAAAGCATCCCTTAACACACTTAGCTCCCCTCACACACACACACAGCACCCTCTTCACACCCACACACAGCACCCTCTTCACACCCACACACAGCACCCTCTTCACACCATCCCTCACACACACACACAGCACCCTGTGCACACTGCACCCCTCACTGCAGTCTGGGTATATTCAGCAGCCTGTGTGTGTATATATTCAGAAGTCTGTGTGTAGAAAGAAGCCTGTGTATATTCAGCAGTCTTTGTGTATTCAGCAGCCTGTGTTCATTCAGCAGTGTACTCAGCAATCTGTCTGTGTGTATTCAGCGGTCTCGCTATGTGTGTTAAGCAGTGAGTGTGTATATTTACCAGTCTGTGTGTGTTTATTCAGCAGTCTGTGTGTATTCAGCAGTCTGTATTAGTGATGTCGCGAACATAAAATTTTCCGTTCGCAAATGCGAACTTCCGCAAATGCGAACTTCCGAAAATGTTCGCGAACGGGCGAACAGCCATAGACTTCAATAGGCAGGCGAGTTTTAAAACCCACAGGGTTTCAAGGGGACTAACACCTGGACTGTGGCATGCCGGAGGGGGATCCATGGCAAAACTCCCATGGAAAATTACATAGTTGATGCAGAGTCTGGTTTTAATCCATAAAGGGCATAAATCACCTAACATTCCTAAATTGTTTGGAATAACGTGCTTTAAAACATCAGGTATGATGTTGTATCGATCAGGTAGTGTAAGGGCCAAACTCCCCGTTTAACGCACCGCAAACAAGCGCAAACAGTCCATTTGCACAACCGCAAACTCCCCATTTGCACAAGGTTGGATACCAAGCTAGCCATGTCCCGTTCCTTGTCCTCACTGATGTCATTGAAGGTCTCTTCCTCCACCCAGCCACGCACAACACCAAGGGTCCCGAAAGGTGACAACAAGCCCCTTGGGACGCCTGCTGTGTTTGGTCTTCCACCTCCACAAAGCCACCTTCCTCCTCTGACTCCTCTTCTTCAGACTCCTCTCTCTGCGTTGCCTCTCTCTCTGCGTTATTATAAGGTGTGTTAAGTAGTACTATTCCTATCAGTTTAATCCCTGTTACGTCCCCTATCAGGGGATGTGGATATGGCATCGATTTTAGGAACCGGGAGATGGAAAAAGATGCTTGGTCGGTCCTCCTACTTCAAATTTGGGGCACTGCGCGTGCAATCTAATGTGCCACCAGATAGGAGTGGTGTGTTAAGTAGTCCCCCTCATCAGGCCTTTTTTAGTCGAATGTATCGCCCACTGTCAGTCCCTTCGGGATCCATCCCTCATTCATCTTAATAAAGGTGAGGCAATCTAGACTTTTTTGACCTAGGCGACTTCTCTTCTCAGAGACAATACCTCCTGCTGCACTGAAGGTCCTTTCTGACAGGACACTTGAAGCGTGGCAGGCCAGAAGTTCTATTGCAAATTGGGATAGCTCAGGCCACAGGTCAAGCCTGCACACCCAGTAGTCAAGGGGTTAATCGCTCCTCAGATTGTCGATATCTGCAGTTAAGGCGAGGTAGTCTGCTACCTGTCGGTCGAGTCGTTCTCTGAGGGTGGACCCCGAAGGGCTGTGGCGATGCGTAGGACTTAAAAAGCTCCGCATGTCCTCCATCAACAACACGTCTGTAAAGCGTCCTGTCCTTGCCGGCGTGGTCGTGGGAGGAGGAGGATTACTTTCACCTCTTCCCCTGTTAGATTCCCGTTGTGCTGTGACATCACCCTTATACGCTGTGTAAAGCATACTTTTTAATTTATTTTGGAACTGCTGCATCCTTTCCGTCTTGCGGTAATTCGGTAACATTTCAGGCACTTTCTGCTTATACCGGGGGTCTAGTAGCGTGGACACCCAGTACAGGTCGTTCTCCTTCAGCCTTTTTATACGAGGGTCCCTCAACAGGCACGACAGCATGAAAGACCCCATTTGCACAAGGCACCCTGGGATGCCTGTTGTGGTTGGTCTTCCTCCTCCTCCTCAAAGCCACATTCCTCCTCTGACTCCTCTTCCTCACAATCCTCTTCCAGCGTTGCCGCAGGTCCAGCAAGCAATACTGATAAGGCTGTTTCTGGTGGTGATGGTGACCACAACTCTTCCTCTTCACGCTCATCTACGGCCTGATCCAGCACTCTTCGCAGGGCACGCTCCAGGAAGAAAACAAATGGTATGATGTCGCTGATGGTGCCTTCGGTGCGACTGACTAGGTTTGTCACCTCCTCAAAAGGACGCATGAGCCTACAGGCATTGCGCATGAGCGTCCAGCAAAAAAATTCCCAGCTCCGCAGAGGCTGTCCTAGCACCCCGGTCATATAAATACTCGTTAATGGCTTTTTCTTGTTGGAGCAGGCGGTCGAACATTAGGAGTGTTGAATTCCAACGTGTCGGGCTGTCGCAAATCAAGCGCCTCACTGGCATGTTGTTTCGCCGCTGGATATCTGAAAAGTTCGCCATGGCCGTGTAGGAACGCCTGAAATGGCCACACACAGTGGCGTACATACCAGGGTCGCAGGGGTCGCGGCTGCGACCGGGCCCGGCCCACCAGGGGGCCCGGCCGCCCCTGCGACCCGGTATGTACCCATAGGGTCAGCCTCTTCTGCTGGGGGGCCCAGGAGCCGGCCACCTCCGGGCCACCCGAGGCTGGCCCTGCTGTCACCCGGCTGGCGGGCGCGCGAGGGAGCACTGTTCCCTGGGTGCTCCCTCTTCAGCTCCCTCGCGCACCGCACTGAAACCGGAGCCGGAAGATGACGTCATCTTCCGGCTCCGGTATCAGTACGCGCGCGCGAGGGAGCTGAAGAGGGAGCACCCAGGGGACAGTGCTCCCTCGCGCGCCCGCCAGCCGGGTGACCAGCAACACCACTGGACCCCAGGGAATCCCCCCAGCTCTCACACAGGTAAGGAGGCTGGGGGGATTAAATTTTTTTAAAAAAAAACATAAAAAACGTGTGTGTGTGTTTAGTGAGTGTGTTAGTGAGTGTGTGTGAGTGTGTGTTAGTGAGTGTGTTAGTGTTAGTGAGTGTGTGTTAGTGTTAGTGAGTGTGTTAGTGAGAGTGGTAGTGAGTGAGTGTGAGTGAGTGTGTTAGTGAGAGTGTTAGTGAGTGTGTTAATGTGAGTGTGTTAGTGTTAGTGAGTGTTAGTGTTAGTGAGTGTGTTAGTGTTAGTGAGTGTGTTAGTGAGTGTGTTAGTGAGAGTGTTAGTGAGTGTGTTAGTGAGAGTGTGAGTGAGAGTGTTAGTGAGTGTGTTAGTGAGTGTGTTAGTGTTAGTGAGTGTGTTAGTGTTAGTGAGTGTGTTAGTGTTAGTGAGTGTGTTAATGTGAGTGTGTTAGTGAGTGTGTGAGTGTGTGTGTTAGTGAGTGTGTTAATGTGAGTGTGTTAGTGTTAGTGAGTGTGTTAGTGAGTGTGTTAGTGTTAGTTTGTGTTAGTGTGTGTGTGTGTTAGTGAGAGAGTGTGTTAGTGAGTGTGTTAGTGTTAATGTGAGTGTGTTAGTGTTAGTGAGTGTGTTAGTGTTAGTGAGTGTGTTAGTGAGTGTGTTAATGTGAGTGTGTTAGTGAGTGTGTGAGTGTTAGTGAGTGAGTGTGTGTGTTAGTGAGTGTGTTAATGTGAGTGTGTTAATGTGAGTGTGTTAGTGTTAGTGAGTGTGTTAGTGTTAGTGAGTGTGTTAGTGAGTGTGTTAGTGTTAGTTTGTGTTAGTGTGTGTTAGTGAGAGAGTGTGTTAGTGAGTGTGTTAGTGTGAGTGTGTTAGTGTGAGTGTGTTAGTGTGAGTGTGTTAGTGTGAGTGTGTTAGTGGTAGTGTGTTAGTGTGAGTGTGTTAGTGGTAGTGTGTTAGTGGTAGTGTGTTAGTGGTAGTGTGAGTGTGTTAGTGTGAGTGTGTTAGTGAGTGTGTTAGTGAGAGTGATTGTGTTAGTGAGTGTGTAAATGATTGTGTTAGTGAGTGTGTTAGTGAGTGTGTTAGTGAGTGTGTTAGTGAGTGTGTTAGTGAGTGTCTTAGTGAGTGTGTTAGTGTTAGTGAGTGTGTTAGTGTGTGTTAGTGTTAGTTTGTGTTAGTTTGTGTGTGTGTTAGTGAGTGAGTGTGTTAGTGAGTGAGTGTGTGTTAGTGAGTGTGTTAGTTTTAGAGTGTGTTAGTGTTAGTGTGTGTGTCTGTTACTGAGTATGTTTGTGTGCGTCTGTCACTGAGTGTGTGTCTGTCAGTAAATGTGTGCGTCTGTTCATGAGAGTGTGTGTGTGTGTGTGTGTCTAAAGCACTTACCTTTCTCCAGCGCCGGGCTCCCTTGGCGCTGGGGATCTCTCCGTCCCGATCCGCCTCTCAGCTCCGAATGCACATGCGTGGCAAGAGCCACGCGCGCATTCAAACCGCCCATATAGGAAAGCATTACTCAATGCTTTCCTATGGACGTTCAGCGTCTTCTCACTGTGATTTTCACAGTGAGAATCGCAGAAAATCCTCTAGCGGCTGTCAATGAGACAGCCACTAGAGATGGATTAACCCTCAGTGAAACATAGCAGTTTCTCTGAAACTGCTGTTTTCAGCTGCAGGGTTAAAACTAGAGAGACCTGGCACCCAGACCACTTCATTGAGCTGATTTGATCTGGGTGTCTGTAGTGGTCCTTTAAGTGTATGTGTTTATGCATGCACTGGCGTACATACCGCGGTCGCACGGGTCGCAGCCCTGCGACCAGGTGCCCGCCCGCAATGTGTTGCGGCCCCAGCCCGCGCAGAGTAAGCGGGGGTGGGGGGGGGGGGCACAGATCAGTTTTCGCACCGGGGCCCCATGGGTTGTGTGTACGCCACTGGCCACACACCTTCCTGGCCTGCTTCAGGACGTCCTGTAAGCCTGGGTACTTATGCACAAAGCGTTGTACAATCAGATTACACACATGTGCCATGCACAGCACAAGTGTCAACTTGCCCAAATTCAATGCCGCCAACAAAGTTCTTCCATTGTCACAAACCACTTTGCCGATCTCCAGTTGGTGCGGAGTCAGCCACTGATCCACCTGTGCGTTCAGGGCGGACAGGAGGGCTGGTCCGGTGTGACTCTCTGCTTTCAGGCAAGTCAACCCCAAGACGGCTTGACACTGCCATATCCGGGATGTGGAATAGTACCTGGGGAGCTGGGGGGGTGCCGTTGATGTGGAGCAAGACGCAGCAGAAGAAGAGGATTCAGTCGAGGAGGTTATGGAAGAGGATGGAGTAGGAGGAGTAGAGGAGGTGGCAGCAGGCCTGCCTGCAAGTCGTGGCGGTGTCACCAACTCCTCTGCAGAGCCATGCATTCCATGCTTGGCAGCCGTCAGCAGGTTTACCCAATGCGCAGTGTAGGTGATATACCTGCCCTGACCATGCTTTGCAGACCAGGTATCGGTGGTCAGATGGACCCTTGCCCCAACACTGTGTGCCAGACATGCCATTACTTCCTTTTGCACAATCGAGTACAGGTTGGGGATTGCCTTTAGTGCAAATAAATTTTGGCCGGGTACCTTCCACTGCGGTGTCCCAATAGCTACAAATTTTTGGAACGCCTCAGACTCCACCAGCTTGTATGGTAAAAGCTGGCGGGCTAAGAGTTCAGACAAGCCAGCTGTCAGACGCTGGGCAAGGGGGTGACTTTGTGACATTGGCTTCTTACGCTCAAACATGTCCTTGACAGACACCTGACTGTGGGCAGATGAGCAGGAACTGCTCAAGGCGAGAGACGGAGTGGCGGATGGTTGAGAGGGGGCAAGGAGGACAGCAGTGGTTTACGTGGCTGAAGATGCTGGACCAGGAGGAGGATGGCGGCTTTGAGTTTGTGTGCTGCTTGTACTCATGTGTTGATCCCATAGGCGTTTGTGATGTGCGATCATGTGCCTTCGCAAAGCGTGGGTGTTGGACTTCCCACGACTCAGTTTCTTTTGGCACAGGTTGCAAATGGCATCGCTGTTGTCAGAGGCAGACACACAAAAAAAATGCCACACTGCTGAGCTCTGCAATGACGGCATTCTGGTGGTGGCAACAGCATGCGTTGATTGGCATGCTGTCTGGCTGACCTCGGGTGCCGATGCATGCTGTCTGACTGTGCCACTAGCTCCTTGCGACGACCTCCCCCTGCTTCCAACTCGTCTCCTCCTCCTCTCTGTCTCCCCATCTGAACTTTCCCCCTGTTCTTCTTCTCTTCTAGCGGGCACCCACGTGACATCCACGGATGCATCGTCATCATCAACCGCTTCACTTGTATCTGACAACTCAGCAAAGGAAGCAGCAGCGGGTACAACATCATCATCATCACACCGTACGTCCATGTGTGTAATGCTGCCTGACTGAGACATATCCCTGTTATCTACATCCTCTGGCAATAATGCTTGCGCATCACTCATTTCTACCAACTGATGTGTAAATAACTCCTCTGACATATCAAGTGAAGCGGCTGTGGTGCTAGTGTTGGTGGTGGCGGCGGCAGGCGGGCGAGTGGTAACTTGAGAGGTGCCAGAAGCTAAGCTGGAGGAGGATGGTGCGTCAAGGTTCCGAGCGGAAGCTGTAGAAGATTGGGTGTCCTGTGTTAGCCAGTCAACTATGTCCTCAGAACTTTTCGAGTTCAGGGTACGTGGCCTCTGAACACTGGGCATTATTCTAGGGCCAAAGGGAATCACAGCACCACGACCACGACGGCCCCTGCGGGGTGGCCTGCCTCTGCCTGTCATTTTTTTTCGATTAGTGGCACTATGCGTGCAAGCTACTGTGACAACAGATATGAGTGGCACTGTGCACTGGCAGAAGTTGGCAGAGTAGACGCTGTAGGCCTGACACACACGCTTGCAGACAACTAACTGCTAATCAATCTATTACAGTCAAAAAAAAAATGTTTTTTAAATGTACACTACTGTTACACCAGATATGAGTTGCACTGGTGTGACACTGTGCCCTGGCAGGCCCTGAAATGGACACGCGTGAAGGAAACTGACTTCTATTATTTCATAGTCAAAAAAGTGTTGTTTTTTTTTTTAAATGTACACTACTGTTACACCAGATATGAGTTGCCCTGGTGTGACACTGTGCCCTGGCAGGCCCTGAAACGCACACGCGTGAAGGAAACTGACTATTATTTCACAGTCAAAAAAGTGCAGAGTAGACGCTGTAGGCCTGACACACACGCTTGCAGACAACTAACTGCTAATCAATCTATTACAGTCAAAAAAAATTTTTTTTTAAATGTACACTACTGTTACACCAGATATGAGTTGCACTGGTGTGACACTGTGCCCTGGCAGGCTCTGAAACGCACACGTGTGAAGGAAACTGACTGCTATTATTTCACAGTCAAATTTCTAGTTTTTTTTTTTATGTACACTACTGTTACACCAGATATGAGTTGCACTGGTGTGACACTGTGCCCTGGCAGGCCCTGAAACGCACACGTGTGAAGGAAACTGACTGCTATTATATTACAGTCAAAAAAGTGTCGTTTTTTTTAAATGCAAGCTATTGTGACACCAGATATGAGTAGTGGCACTGGGCAAGTGGGCACAGTATACGCTGTGAGCCTGACACACACGCTGGCAGGCAGGCAACTGCAATTAGATTACACAGGAAAAAAAAAAAAAGCAGACTGATGTTCTAGCCCTAAAAAGGGCTTTTTGGGGTGCTGTCCTTACAGCAGAGATCAGATGAGTCCTTCAGGACTGTAGTGGACACTGAATACACTAGCCTAGCTATCGATTTCCCTATTAAATCAGCAGCAGCACACTGTCCCTCCTCTCACTAAGAATGCAGCTTCAGAATGAATCTAAAATGGATGCTGTCCAAGAGGTGGGAGGGTCTTCTGCTGATTGGCTGGAATGTGTCTGCTGACTGTGAGGTACAGGGTCAAAGTTTACTCAATGATGACGAATAGGGGGCGCACCGAACATCGCATATGTTCGCCATCCGTGGTGAACGCGAACAAGCTATGTTCGCCAGGAACTATTCGCTGGCGAACCGTTCGGGACATCACTAGTCTGTATGTATTCAGAAGCCTGTGTGTATTCAGTGTTCTGTGTATATGTACTTAGCAGTGTGGGTGTATTAAGCAGTCTGTTTGTGTGTATTCTGGGACAGTCAGTGCTCCCTGTATAGTTTTGCTCTCTGTATAATACAGGTCTGTGTGTATAATACCCCGGACAGTCAGGGCTCCCTGTATCGGGCTGCTCTCTGTATTATTTAGGTCTGTGTATATAATATCCCGGGACAGTCAGTGCTCCCTGTATAGTGCTGCTCTCTGTATAATACAGATATGTGTGTATATTATCCCAGGACAGTCAGTGCTCCCTGTATAGTGCTTCTCTCTGTATAATACAGATCTGTGTATATAATATCCCAGGACAGTCAGTGCTCCCTGTATAGTGCTGCTCTCTGTATAATACATGTCGGTGTATAATATCCCAGGACAGACAGTGCTCCCTGTATAATACAGGTCTGTGTGTATAATATCCTGTGACAATCAGTGCTCCGTGTATAGTGCTGCTCTCTGTATAATACAGGTCTGTGTGTATAGTATCCTGGGACAGTCAGTGCTCCCTGTATAGTGCTGCTCTCTGTATAATACAGATATGTGTGTATATTATCCCAGGACAGTCAGTGCTCCCTGTATAGTGCTTCTCTCTGTATAATACAGATCTGTGTATATAATATCCCAGGACAGTCAGTGCTCCCTGTATAGTGCTGCTCTCTGTATAATACATGTCGGTGTATAATATCCCAGGACAGACAGTGCTCCCTGTATAATACAGGTCTGTGTGTATAATATCCTGTGACAATCAGTGCTCCCTGTATAGTGCTGCTCTCTGTATAATACAGGTCTGTGTGTATAGTATCCTGGGACAGTCAGTGCTCCCTGTATAGTGTTGCTCTCTGTATAATACAGGTCTGTGTGTATAATATCCTGACAGTCAGTGCTCCCTGTATAGTGCTGCACTCTGTATAACACAGGTCTGTGTGTATACCGGGACAGTCAGTGCTCCCTGTATAGTGCTGCTCTCTGTATAATACAGGTCTGTGTGTATGGTATCCCAGTGCGCTATGATAAGTAGGCAGAGATTGTGTGGGTTGGGCATAGTGGGCAGAGCTTTGTGGCAGAGGGTGTGGTAAATTTTCAAGGTAGTAATTGATAGCTGTGCTGCAAAGTGTCCCTAGAATATTTTTCAAATGTTGGCAACTATGCAATGCTTTCCTATTGCAAAACAGCTGACTCTGGATGTCATCATGCAGAGCGTGAGGATGTCCAGTGTCCGTTAACAGCCATGAAGGGCCTAAGGCAGACTTAGTGTAGCAACATTAAGTGGCCTGGATGCCTACAGTGTCCTTTTAAGCAAAATTTGCCATATTGCGGGTTTCTTTTGACTGGTGGAGTGTGGGTAAGTCAGCATGGCAATGGCAAATTAACTTGAACTTTGCTGAGACTCCACCCATTGCCAACATGCATGCTCCCCATGAGAAAAAGTAGTCCCTAGTCTTTATCTTGAACTAAAAAATTTAAAAACACTACAATTAATTTCAAAAACATAAAAAACAGGGAAAAGCAGAACATATGAAAAATATACATATATTTAAAAGCAAAATCGGTATAGGGTCAGAGCCACTTTAAGGAGATGCAAGTTACTCCAATCTTCTGAATTTAGTCTTCAAACTCATGGATTCTATTGCTTTGCATGTAAGTTGCAATTTTTTACATTTTTTTTAACCCCTTAAGGACCAAACTTCTGGAATAAAAGGGAATCATGACGTGTCAGACTCGTCATGTGTCCTTAAGGGGTTAATCTTTATGTCACATTCACTCATCTGGACCTAAGAGGGTTAAGAGAAATATGAAGTTGAATAGAACTACTTGGTCAAAATCCTTGCTAATCTCCACATTATTATGGAGTACTGACATGTGCTTTTAAAATGATCCGATTTAAACAAAGTGGTTCAAGAAAAGCCATGGAACTCAAAGAATGTGTTGTGTAACAGAAACTTATCTGAAAATAAAGTCCATTAAAGAATTCTGAAAAGGATTAAGCAGAGTGCTTTAATTGCAACAGTAAACATATGCCATAAGACATTTTGTAACAGATGGGGTTTAATTTATTAGTCACCCCAAATGAGATGTAATAATGAAGGAAGGGGAAGGTGAGACTTAAAGGTTTTTCTGGTTAACAATAAACTGCAGCGTTTGACAGGTAGGAGAAAAAAAAAACCTCAAGCATATTAACAAGGTACTAGGTTTTCTATGCTTTTCCTACAAAAAAATAAAAATAAAAAAATAAAACCTTCAGTGACCGTTTTCTTCGCATTTTGTAGAAGCCTTGTAAAGCTTTTTACAATTGTGGGCAATGCAAGGCATGCAAAAACAGTTCTCTCTAACACATTATTTTTTTTAAATACATATATATATACACACTGCTCAAAAAAAAAAAGGGAACACAAAAATAACACATCCTAGATCTGAATGAATTAAATATTCTTCTGAAATACTTTGTTCTTTACATAGTTGAATGTGCTGACAACAAAATCACACAAAACGAAAAAAAATTGAAATCAAATTTTTCAACCCATGGAGGTCTGGATTTGGAGTCACACTCAAAATTAAAGTGGAAAAACACACTACAGGCTGATCCAACTTTGATGTAATGTCATTAAAACAAGTCAAAATGAGGCTCAGTAGTGTGTGGCCTCCACGTGCCTGTATGACCTCCCTACAACACCTGTGCATGCTCCTGATGAGGTAGCAGATGTCTCCTGAGGGATCTCCTCCCAGACCTGGACTAAAGCATCTGCCAACTCCTGGACAGCCTGTGGTGCAACATGACGTTGGTGGCTGGAGCGAGACATGATGTCCCAGATGTGCTCAATTGGATTCAGGTCTGGGGAACGAACGGGCCAGTCCATAGCATCAATGCCTTCGCCTTGCAGGAACTGCTGACACACTCCAGCCACATAAGGTCTAGCATTAGGAGAAACCCAGGGACAACCGCACCAGCATTTGGTCTCACAAGGGGTCTGAGGATCTCATCTCGGTGGACCTGTGGACGTCGGGCACTCATGCCACCCTCATGGAGTCTGACTGTTTGAGCAGATACATGCACATTTGTGGCCTGCTGGAGGTCGTCTTGCAGGGCTCTGGCAGTGCTCCTCCTCGCACAAAGGCAGCGGTCCTGCTGCTGGGTTGTTGCCCTCCTCCACGTCTCCTGGTAGCGCCTCCATGCTCTGAACACTACGCTGACAGACACAGCAAACCTTCTTGCCACAGCTCACATTGATGTGCCATCCTGGATGAGCTGCACTACCTGAGCCACTTGTGTGGGTTGTAGACTCCGTCTCATGCTACCATTAGAGTGAAAGCAACGCCAGCATTTAAAAGTGACCAAAACATCAGCCAGGAAGCATAGGAACTGAGAAGTGGTCTGTGGTCACCACCTGCAGAACCACTCCTTTATTGGGGGTGTCATGCTAATTGCCTATAATTTGCACCGGTTGTCTATCCATTTGCACAACAGCATGTGAAATTGATTGTCACTCAGCGTTGCTTCCTAAGTGGACAGTTTGATTTCACAGCAGTGTGATTGACTTGGAGTTACATTGTGCTGTGTGTTTCCTTTATTTTTTTTTTGAGGGGTGTATCTATTTTTTTCCCCATTACAAAGAAAAAAGTATGGTAATTTTATCACATGCAACATCTTTTAATGTGTGGTCTCCAATATGTTGGTGAACATTTAAGGAATATCTAAAATAAGGTTTTAACAAATTCAGTATACTCTCATTTCAGAAGAGTTCAGAACTGTGATTTTAAATTTGCTGAATTTTAGTGGTATTCAAGAAGTGGCTATAACCATATGGGGTGGGGGTTGACTTCCTAACAATTCTCAATATAACTCAATTTAGAGACCCTCTCCATATGGTTTAAATATGGATTTTGATATGTGTATATATAAAGAAGTGTACCAGTATATGATTTTAAAGATTTAGGAGTGCAATATATTAGGAGTACAATATGCATGTATACATCTATGAGGAGGTGCTGATTGGCCAGGGCTGAGTTTGGCTTGTGCTGGCTCTGCCTCTTTGACAAGCTTAGCCAATCTAATACTTTCCTATGGGAAAGCATTGTGATTGCCTCAGACCACCACTTCTGATGCGGTCAGGGACAGAAACAGACTGGAGTAGGTACAATTTTATTATTTTTAGGGAGGGGGCAGTAGATTGATTTTAACACTGTAGGGTCAGTGATATAAGTTTGTGTTCCTTTAAAAAGAAACACTAGTCACCAAAACTTCAGCTTAATGAAGCAGTTTGTGTTTAGATCATGCCTCTGAAGTTTCACTGCTCAGTTATCTTCCATTTATTAGTTGAACCACGTATCTGTTTTTGCAGCCCTAGCCACACCTCCCCTGGTTGTGACGGATACAGCCTGCATATACAAGAAGTTTCATTTTAAAGTCTGACTTAATAGTTTTTATCTACGGTTCTGTAAAATGTAACTTTATTTACCTACAGGAGGCTCTGGCAAAGGTCTAACAAGCTATTAAAGTGGGAGATGAGAAATGCAAAACGAAAAACTTGCAATAAAAGGAAGTGGTAACAATGGGCAAATCTTTACAGGAAATGTTTATGGAAGGCTGTGCAAGTCACATCCAGGGATGTGTCACTAGGGCTGCATAAACAAAGGGATTTAACTACTAAATGGCAGAGAATTGAGCAGTGACTTCAGAGCCATGATACATACACCAAAACTGCATCAAGAAAAGTTTGTGACTAGTGTCCCTTTCATTTACATGCTTTGCTGGACAATTCTGGGCAAAGCATGCAAGTTAGTATATGCCATTTCATGTACATCACTGCTGGCGAAAACCCCCAGAGCTTGCACATTCATTATGACCTCTAGATTGCAAGCTTGTTTTAACATGATCCTGATCAATGTTGTAACTAACATTGTTATTGTCGAGTTACTCTTTTATAATATTATGGAATATGTTGGCGCTATATAAATGCCAATAACTTTACTGGGGTGAAGCAATGGGATAATCACTTTTACAAAAACCATTACCAAAACTTAATCAGTTCTTAATCAATGAACATTCAGTGTAAAGCCAGGGGTAAAGAAACAATATTCTAAATGCAATTTTTCCTTTTGCATATTTAGTAGCTCTTCAGATAATGTTACAGAAGTCAGACCACAATGGGCTGCATTACTGGCATATGTTAACCAAGTTCTATTATTTCAGGAGCCCACAAGCTCTCCCGCTAAGAAAAATAAATGTCTGCAGTTTACATTTTAGCCATCGTACCTTTTGTTAAATTTAGAAGTTTGTGCCAAAGTAAACATTTCACATGTACACGGTGAATCATTTGAACATCTGATATGTTTTGGGTATAAAGACATGCAGGAGAGGGGGAGGGGAGAAATATGTACATTTAAGT
The DNA here is from genome assembly GCF_036172605.1 of Pelobates fuscus. Classification (NCBI taxonomy): domain Eukaryota; kingdom Metazoa; phylum Chordata; class Amphibia; order Anura; family Pelobatidae; genus Pelobates; species Pelobates fuscus. The sequence goes on along the minus strand of NC_086320.1, from coordinate 368,928,004 downwards.
TTGCCAGTAAGAGTAGTTTACTCTTCAATTCAGGTTAAAACCTACAGCATGCCCAATTTTGCATTATTTCTTTGTCAATATGCTGTAGTCACAGCTAGGGCTTAGAATTTCTACTTGCCACCAGCAAGAGAAACTTTCCATAACTTTATTATATGACTGGATGCTTCACTAATATATGTGAACCTTGGGTCAGCTTTAGTCACAGTGCAGCAACATCTTCAGATATTGCTCTGTGCAGGGAAGACTTGGAGGTTTGAGAAGTATAAAGCGCAAATAATTTTATCCCCACACCTCTTTGCAAAGGCTAAAGCCATGAAGTGATTAGTGAAGTGCAGTGACATCAGTTTATTGTACAAAAAGTTTTCACACTGTCTGACCAGAAGTGCAAGTATATGGTGGCAGGACCCTGTCATATTCTAAAGGTATGGATGAGTTTTTATATACACCTCATTAAAAAAGTATAAACAAATTTCCTTTCAATAGATGAAAAGATTAGCCATATTTACAATGGCAGTTGTCTGGCTGACAGATTAGAATTACAGGGTTTAAGCCCCGATAGAAACATACACTATGTGCCGCTCACATTAACAATATTGTAAACCTTTAATATAATGCTCCACCAATATTTAATCAAAGTGAAAATAAAAACACCACATATTGTAAGGTCTGCAGCTGTTTTATTTACAAGTTTACATTGAACAATCAAAGAATGAAAGAAACACTGACTTTGAAGCCTGGTTAATAGAGAGTAATGTAACAATATGCAGCATGGATGATTACAATATTATAAACAAACTACACTGAAAAATTAATGCCAGTAAAAGTCTTGGCCATAATATTAAGAAATATGATATACAAGTTGAAGGTTTGTGATTGAGGTTTTTTATTATCTTAAAGATAGTAGTGAGAAATCTGAGCACGTCAGATTTGAGAAAAAGAAAAAAAGAAAAGTAAAAACAAAACAAAACAGAAGGCTGTGACCATCCATACCATAATCTCTTAGATTAACCCTTTCCCTGCCCACACTCTACTCTGACAGGTAAAGCGTTAAGGGAAGTAGAACAGGCAGTTTACTTATTCAAGTAGAATATATTCCCAGTGTCCGTATCTTCTGTAGTGGAATTACATTAGAAAGCAGGAGGACTTCCCTTGTGAACTTCCGCCATCAATTTTTTCTGCTTCCAAAATTATCCTTTTAAAAACATCAACAGTAGTCTGTACAGAAGAGGGGACAAAAATAAATAAATACATAAGCACATGTGGAAATTACAACAGTATATATATATATATATATATATATATATATATATATATATATATATATATATATAAAAAACAAAAAATAAAAAACACGCAAGGTACCAATACTGAAAATAGGTAAACGAGTAACTTCATGGGAAGACACGAAACGTCAGAACCCTTAAAGGAAAACTTTAGATCCCTAAAGCTTGCTGAAGTGCTTTATGTGTGAAGAGTGTCCTTTCATTCTACAAAAAAAGTGTAGATTTCAACATAAGTTAACCTGGTCACATCCCCTGGCTGTCAGACCAATCCACTTCCTGGTTTGGTTAGCTTAGTGGAGCTAAACTCAAGAGGCAGCAATTTGTTCTCATTGAGCTGCATTGGGGACGTCTGATTGGACAGCAAGTAGAAGTCGGACTAAATTGGGAGAGCATGCTTATAGTGCAGACACAAGATCGATATTTTTACAAAAGAAAATGTATATACCAATGAGGTTTGGGCAGTGAAGAGTCCCTTTAAATGAGTTATCACACAACACATGGCTAATTTAAACCCGCTCCAGAAAAGTACACACTTTTAAACTAGCATTTAGACTTCCAACACAGACAATACAATCTGCACACTGTACTAGGGAAAAGGCTAATCAGGCAGCCAGCCTCCAGGGACAGACAGCAGATGCTCAGAAAGGATGCAGCAATATGGGGCGGGGGGGGGGGGGGGGGGGGGGGGGGGAAGTGTAACCGCCAGACAAACCAGCAATCCCACAAGTATATAGATCCTAGACAAATCTGAAGAGTTGCTATAATCCCCTTGCTGCACGCGTTGTACCTGATTTTCTTTAGCAGATGACTCCAGGAAAGCTGCGTGCCATGATTCAGCTAATGCTTTCCCTTCTTCAAAGCTGATCACCCTTGGGATATTAAAAAAAAAAACTTCAGTTTTTTTTTTTTTTTAACTTTTAATTGATAAATCACAATTCCAATAAGAAATTATATGGACTAGAAGTGAAAATGATTTAAAAAACTCCCCATTAACATCTGACTCTTGAAAGCCATATATAAATATACCTTAAAATGTGTTAGAAGAAAATCTTTAGTACTTTGTAATTTACCCAACCCCCTTCCACAAAATAAAAAACCACACCCCTTAAAAGATGAAATGTAATAAGCAGTTTGTTGACGTTGTCCTTCAACCTTTTACCTATATTTACTTAAAACACCTTTACAAAGTTAAATGGAATTTGTTGGGTCAATCTATTTTTTATAGCTTCTAGTATACCCACCTCTCCATATGCAAGTCCTTCTTATTGCCAACAAGCATTATGGGTACCCTAACGTGGAGGGGAAAAGAAACAGAATTGTCAATTTATTCTTCACAAAGAAGAAGAAAAAATTTTTTTTAAGTATTCAAGACTTACTGAACTTTCCCCACCATATCCAATAATTTCTCATAGATAATTTTAATCACCTCAAAACTGCAAGAGGAAAAAAATAATGATTGAAATACAAATTATGCAAAACAAGTCTAGTAAACGGCAAATAACTCACTTACATGAAGAGGTCTAACATACAGAACCAAAATACAATACAATTGTACAGTTGCTTTAACCCCTTAAGGACCAAACTTCTGGAATAAAAGGGAATTATGACATGTCACACATGTCATGTGTCCTTAAGGGGTTAATTAACTGGGATAATGCACCTTCATGTACTTCTTTCTATGTTCATGTAACTATGTGGCACATTGTGATAAAGGGATAAATTGATTGGCAAAGGCAATGTCCAATAAAACACAACCCCGCTCCACCACCCCACAAAAAAAATAAAGATTACCTTTTGATGGATGTGACCGAATACACCAGTATATATCCATTAATGTCTATAGAGTATGTCGGAGGGAATATGGAGAACTCATCCTGTTAGGAATAAATAAAGATATTCAGTACCAGGATAAAGCACGGTCAGTCTAAATGGTAGCTAGAATGACGTTTCTGATTTTAGAAGATTTGTTGATCAAATTGTCTCCTTCATAAAAGTCTATTTTAGCCTAAAATTTTAACTTGACAATTCACATTTTATCCAATATCCCGAGTGCAACTGGGACTGACAAAAAGAAAATCTACTTTCCTGAAGAATAAAAGTCAGCCTACTCAACCAAATACCATGCATACTTTTTTTAGTAGCTCCCTTATACAGAATCTTGTTTAATGCATTTTTAGAACACTTTAGGAATACCCAGTTTGTCAATGTACATCCCACGCAACCAGCACACTGTGGATGAGGACAGATTGCGACTCCATAGGCTGTGGTCCCAGTTTTTCTAGTTGAAATAGTTTTGAGGGCCAGGACAAATAGCTTGTCATGAGGGACAAGTAGACTAAACTACCGCTTTAGGGCCTTGAAGAAAAACAAACAAATTCCACAAGCCTAAGTGAAATTTCTTTTGGGTTTACAAGAGAATTGTTAGAAATCAAATCTCATAATTTTAGAAGACAACCAAATTTGGAGATTGGGAGGGGGAAGGGGACAAACAATTCAGCTAGGTTTTTCATTTCAGCCATTTGTAGGGTTGCCACCAGGCCGGTATTTTACTGGTACAGAAGATATTGGAGGCCGCCTGGCCGGTGCTGCAGTAACAAATGCCAGTATTTTTCTCAGTATAAACTGAGATTAGCGTTGTGTGGAGAAACCATTAATGGTTTGTGGGTTCAGTAGTTTCTCTCCAGTTTTCGCTATTTGATATGGTATCTTTGAGTTTTTGTTTTAGCAGCGTTGCTAAATACGTACCCCGCTTTGTTGCCGTGTGTACGTTTTCATTTTTAATTTGGAGAGTGTGGAGTCTATGCGTGAGTTCATGGTGTGGATCAGACCTCCACAGATCAGCATAGGGGCATTTGTGGTGGTTGGCAGTTTTGCAAGCACTTTGTGTAGGAAGTTGTATTGGTGTTCATTTGGGCTATATAGGCCTACTAGTAGGAGAGGGTTATTGTTGATCAGGCAATGGAGTATTATGTAACATCCCTGACCATCAATTTTGGTTTGAATGGGTTCTATTGTTAGGGAGTTGCGGAAAAGTAGAGAGACTCTTAATTTGGAGGTGTGGGTTGCATGGAGTTGGAGGGAGTAATTTTACAGCAAATGTGGGGGTGTGGTTTGAGACAAAGTGTGTCCTGTATGCTGACTAGGGGTTGAAGGGGTCTGGGAGGGAAGTTGGGGAATAGCTGGGGAACAGGGGTTTGGACCTTGTAGAGTCCGGTGTATCTATCACACCTGTGGGGATGGGAGTTTAAACTTCCAAGCGGTGGCTGCTTGGGCAAGGATTACCGTGTTCGTTGTACTGTTCCTATATTTTTATAATATTGCGGAGCCCATATGCCGGAGCAGAGATTCACGCGGCCATCTTGCTCGGCAGCTCTCCACGCACCTGTGGCCACATGTTTTAACACAATAGGGTCAGGAATACAGGTTTGTGTTCCTTTAAGATTATTCTTTTGATTTATTTACCATTCACATGAAAAACAGGAACTTAACATGGTGTGTGCCCACTATTAAAAACAAAAAAAACCATTTAGTTATCACTACTCATAACAGAGCACATACCTGCCCAGCGGTATCCACCAACTGTAGCTGATAATCTTGTCCATTCACAGATAACAATTTAGTAAATGCTGCAAAAGTAAAATTAGGATCAGAACATAATTTACATTTTCCCAACCCTTGGTTTGTATGAACCATTATACCCTGCACGCAAGGAACTAACCACCTTGAACAGAATTGGTCTATTTTCAAAGTTGTGATCACTTGGGCTTACATTTAAGAGTCTATAAAATTACTCACATGCAAGGCTTAAAATCTGAAGTTCTATGCCACTAATCAGGCCTTAAATGTACTTGCCACAGAATAAGCAACAGAGGTGAATTTCAACTCACCAGTGGTAAAATGGTTAGTGAACCCTGCTCACAATGTTTTATATATTTATTGTTTTGGGTTACATTTTTGAAGATACAAATTCAGAGCAGTTTCAAATATAAAAAAGCTCTAAGCATAAGTAAAACTAGTAGCATAAGTGAAGCCCAAAAAGGTCAGTTATGCAGTTTAACTTTACATTTATAGGTTTACCAAGCAGCATACAGATAGAATGTTATGCTCTTAACCAAGTCATGAGCATTTAAGACTATTCAAATGACATTTGCACAGTAAATTACATATTTAGTACTATAAATGAAGGTGCTACTGTATTTCCATACTGACCAGTGTCACAATATTTAGTGGATTGCCCCCCCCCCCCCCTCAATGTTGAGGGCATCACACCCCAGGCATTTAATCAGTGTGATGGCCCCCCCACCGTGATCACCAAACAAAAGATCCTCTTTAAAGATTGTTCAAGTATGCACACAGTAAAGCATAGATGCATTTTTTGCTTTACCTCTCTGCGAGGGCTCTCACAAAACACTAAAAACAGTTACTTACTGTTTTCGATCGTAGGATCATAAGAGTCGATAAACTGTCCTTCGACAAACTGAATTGTCAATGAAGATTTACCTAAAGACAAGGAGGGGATCATTGTAATTTGAATATGCAATTTACATAGAGAAAAGCCAATTTATAACTACCACAAGTTAGGCTATACAAATTCACATACACAGTTAAATAAATTGGACATGCAACAATTTCCCAGGTTGCACAATGTAACCGACACTAGCTGGGGTACAGGGAGCGTAATGGTCCTTACTAAAAAGAAATTAACTAGTTTCCTTCTCTCCCAACAGGAAAGAAATGCCATGCTTCTATGCATGAGAAGTCCAGCAGCTGTGTTAGCATTTGTCCACCTGCGATTAGCCGACTCCAGCAATAAAGCAGCCTAAGCAAGGAGAAATAGGACTTTAAGGGAGAAACCAAGAGGCACTGCATGCTTAAGCCATGGTTATTTGGCCATAGCAGCATTTAGCCTCATTGCAATATAACCACTAAATACAGTGTGATGTGGCACCTAGAGTAGCGTTTTCGTATTGCTGTAGTTCTACTCAAAATTTATAAGGTGTGACATGGCCAAGAGTCACCCATCGGTAAAGAGCTGCATTCAGAATTCAAGAGTGAATGGATTCAGCAACAAATTTGCCTTGTAAGGGAAACTAAAGAAATGGAAAGATCAAATTGTTCTATTTATGGTAAGCTGTGTGATGGAATTGCCAATTAAGGCTTTTCATATGTAATTCAATAAAGCAGAAAATGAATGTTCTGCAGCGCTGCACCAGATACCTTGCATCTGCTGTCACATTGTATCTGTGTGAAGCATGTTTACATTGCAGCACTAAGTCAGCCTCCTTTGGTCCAGTATGATGCTGGACGTCCTCACGCTCTGCACGAGGATACCCAGTGTCAGGTTTTACCCCATCGTGTAAAACTATGATTAAACACTTACCTATGGGAAGGTCAATACGTGCAGCATTTGCCTCGCATGTGCTTTAGTGTCTGCTTGTCGTTGTATGTCAGAGCTCAGCACAGCGCCGAAAAGGTATGTAAACAAAATATTTTTAACAGCGTACCCGAGCAGGGGAGTGTGAGGTTGGGGGTGGGGGAGATTGTGCCAGGAACACAGCTTTGTATTCCTGGTACTATAGTATTCACAAGTCGCAAGCATAACTCTGCATTGCAAAATTTGATACACGTATCAAAGTGAGCTTTTGCAGCCTAAGAACTTTTTAGCTGAACAGACATCGCCTACTCTGAAATAAAATATATGTGCTTAGAAGTGCTAGGCGTTTGTTTTAATGTTCTGTGACTGCTTACCTTTTCTAAAATAAATAGAACAAAACAGCCCTTGATAGGAATCATGTGTTCAACCCCTTAAGACCAGTGTCCGGCCCTCCTGGGCCATCTGAACGCAAGGTCCTTGCGAGGACCTCACGATCACATGGATGGAAAAGCTGTCCACAGCAGGGGGAGTGCCTGGAATTACAGGTAGTCCCCCTGCTGCCTGTAATAAGTTAAAATACAGTTAAACACTATAAATGCTCTAAGTATATATACACACACACACACACACACACACACACACACACTGTCTAAGTGTATTTTAATATCAAAATACATGTAGAATGATAATATATATGTTAAAAATGAAAAATTATAGATTTGTAATTTCGTTCTAACTGTATTTTGAACACAAACATGCATTTCTAATGCTATAGTGTTCTACTTTGGATTTAGAATGCCCAATTTTACATACATTTTTGCCCCGGTGCCAAGACTCACTCCTCATGCCGTCAACTACTCTGCATCTGGTGAAGTTGCCCCACAAGCAGTCTCCCTCGCGACTTCTCATCCAATTATAGAAGCATTGGGAGGGGGCAACATATGTGGCAAGCACCAGACTTGTCAAATCCACTGCTTTCTTTTGATAATCATAGGATGTTTGATGTCTTCATGCAGTGTGTGGCTATGCCGAACGTCAAGATAACAGAGTCTAACTTTACTAAAGCAGCGGAAGAACAAACGGTAATGTTTTATATTGCTAGACTAAAAGTGACAGGCCCACTGCAGTCAGACCATTTAATTGAGATGAAGCTGTCTGGGTGCCTATATTGGCCCATGCAGAGATTGCAGCAAGCATAAAGCAGCCCCCACTTGCTATGTAGACCTTGTTACTCATTATCTGAGACATGTCCAATAACTAATGGAAATCAAGAAGTGGTCACTAATGTAGGTCACTTTTACTGTGATTTCCAGTTGTGGTTGGACCACTGCATGGCAGGAGGATCAGGCCTCTATTGGTGAGGTTTTATTCTACTTGCCAAGCACTTGTTCTACACATTTAGTGTCCAAAAGTGTACTTGCTTCCTAATGGTCATTGACTAAGACTAAGTAATGGATGAACAAACTATGTAGAAAATACACAATTTTTTTAAAAAAAGTTACCTATAGTAAAACTATAACAGTAAAGAGAAAATTGTTGGAAAAACCACACTAATGCATTTTGATGCTTTCATAAAACTGAATGCATTGTCTCCTTTATTCTACCTTGCTGAAAACGCTAGGCTGGTTCTGTTCAACATGTGGAAACCCTCAGCATTGTCTGCCCACAAATCTAGAAAAAGCCTATGTATAACACTAGCAATACTTTGTCATAGTTGATTTTTCCAGACTAGAATCAGGAGTGTGACCTTAAATGCCACCAGTTTTTAGTTGAAATAATGTAATAACTCCTCAAAAGTCACAGAAGGAAAAACATGCACTGTTTACTCACTTTGGTTTTTTTTTAAATGCATCTTATTTTTATAATCAAAACTTAGGGACACTTGCGTGATATAGATATATAATTTTCATGACAGTATTTTAAGCTTTGCCAATTGACAGTCTTTGAGAGCTATAGATATATATATACACACACACACTACAAACTTCCTTTCTAAAAGCTATCTTTACACACCTTTATCTAGATTGTTATCCGTTATCAGTTTTCTGCAACTGTCCATTGCCTTTGGACAGAGGGAACAATGTACTGCTGGACAAAAAACCCAAACCCCAAAACCATTGTTCCATGAATAAACCACACAATTTTTTTTAGCCAACTATTGAAAGACCGGTCCGATAACAGACAATGTGAAAGAAAGGATAAAGATGGCTGTCAAAAAAGTGGCGAGTAAGAGAGGCAATGAATTGAAAAAAATTATACATTAATAAAATGAGAGGCTATAAAAGGTTAAACGGAAGTAAAATTTTCATAACATTGTTCCTTTAAGCAAAGCCTTTAGTTGTCAAAGTAATTCACCTATAACCAAATGAACAAAAGGAGAACAAAATTATGGGCTTTAACACTTGGATCTGTCACAAGGGTGTTGACAGCATATCTGGGGTGCCCATGGTGCAGATAACAGCCTGCAGGTCCTGCACCAAGCTTCTGTTAGCTTCCCCAAGAGAAGCCATGCCAGGTACACTTGTTGGCAGAGATCATGAGACACGTGCTCTCAGCCAATGCACAGTCTGGCTAACCAATTGCTGAGAGCACCTGGAGGTTGTGGCCAGCAACCTGCAGATCCCAGATATGTAGACAAACCATTTGGAAGAACATCAAGTCCAGGTTTGACAACTTATCTGTTGAAACTTTTAGCCAATGAGCTTGCACTACATAGCATGATTTATCTCAGGAGATCCAATGGTAGTGCCTAGCAGGAGCTTCTAACTCTTAAATGAAGGAAATGACAAGCACCTTACAACAACTAGTCATACATATATTGTGTGGATAACAGGAACATTCAGCTTATTAAATTTAGTATGTATATTGTGCTGGCATATACTTAACCAATATTCCTTTTCAAACCAACAAACATGGCAGCGTGGAGCAGACAAAATGCTTGCCTTTCTCTCACTTGGAGGCTGGGCAGTGGTGCATGCAGATGCTCTGGATGACTAGGATATAGCAGTAAACAGTTAGAGAGACATTAGACACCCATACCACTCCATCTCAATTAAGTGGTATGGATGCAGTGTTCCTGCCCCATTAGCCCTTGTTTACATTGCAGTAGTAAGACGGCCTTTAGTGGTTGTCTACCAGAGTTTGACTCCATGAAATGACACAAGGACATCCAGCGTCAAGCGACATCCCATATGAAGGCACTGATTCAATTCTTTTCTGTGGAGAATGCCTAATGTGTCACATCCTTCAAACAATTTTATTTTATTTTAATTACTACGTCTAACCCCTGAATTTCAGCCTAATCAGATCATGGTGTTAACCAGAACACAGCCGCAATCTCATGTGCATGCTGTAAGATCATGAACCCATCTGTTCATGATCTTGATCTGATCTGTTTAAGATCTTACAGCATGCACATTAGATTGTGGCTGTGTTCTGGTTAACACCATGATCTCTGATTAGGCTGAAATTCAGGGGTTAGACGTAGTTTAAAAAAAAAAAACACATTTGTAAGAAGGATGGGACACATTAGGCATTATCCAGAGCATCTGTTTAAACATTGGGAAGTGTGTGACAAACGAACACTCACAAGCCACATGTGCCAACACATCTAATTTCTTTCCTCCTAAATGAAGCCATGTGAGTATTCATGCTATGCAGCAATGAGTGGAAACTTTTTAAAGAACACTTCCAGACCCAAAAGGCATTGAGCTTGCCAAGTGTTCCCTCTTTTACACTTTGCCAAAAGTGAATTTCTTAAAAAAACAAACAAACAAAAATTTATAAAGTGCAATAATGCACCTGGTCTTCCCAATTACTTTGTGTCCTAGCTCAAAGCAACGCTTCTGAAAAAGCAGCACTGGACCCCATGCATCTGTGAAATATACTGCTGGTGCAGCACGGGCAGGAGATTGTTGTACATGTGTCCTGTCGCCTAATGTTCTCTGAGAAAAACCATTGGCTTGGAGAATAGCTGCACTTATGATCTCCCAGCAGGCAAAGCTACTTAGGAGACCCTCTGGTCTCTTGATTACAGGCAAGTAACTTATTTAGGGTACACAGTGGGCCCAACAACCTAAATATACTTTAGAGGAACCCTACAAGCACCATAACCACATCAGCCCACGGTTGATTGCACAGCTTACATGGGTCCCTTTGTCTTGTCCTGCAGAAGAAGCCAGATGGCACTAGTCAGCCAAGAACAACAGATAGAGTACTATGGTCAATTGCGCTCAGCTGAAGTTACATATCAATGATCACAACCCCGCTGAGCTGAGTAGGGCTATTCACATGTAGGGGTATGCAGCAACATGCACCTGGTGGCACCCAGGTAGGTTGTCAAACAGTTCTAAGGGCACTTCTTGCACTATAACCACAGCACAATACCTAGAGGTTGATCTAGTGATTGTAACATTGAGCATTAATTAAACCACTCAATTTTAACACTGAAATGTTCCAGTAATTACATGGTCACACTAGAATGGAAAGAAGGAAGCAGACACTGTTGTAACCAGCCCCGTGCACAGTCCATCCTTGACATCTGTCTGGATACCTTTGGATGCATAATGCAGAAGTTTCTTAGGCATGATACCAATAGCCACAGAGAGCCTTGCACCATAACCACTAGAATCCTGTCCTATTGTGTTTTACACCCCACCTCCTATAGGCTAAGCTAGTTTGAGCAGCGTTCTCTTCAACCTATCATTCCTGTAGGTTCTTTTGTAGTGGTCCTATTTATAGTTAAATTCCCCCCCCCCCCCACATAAAATATTGTAAAGCGCTATAGAAATAATAAGCCCTAGTGGTCAGGTGAGAACTTCCTGTTGGACGGCGGACATTATATACCGTACAGAACACTGGTGGGACCTCACTTGGAGTATTGTACGCAGCACTGAAGACCGTATCTCCAGAAGGATATTGATACTTTAGAGAGAGTTCAGAGAAGGGCTACTAAACCAGTTCATGGATTGCAGGATAAAAACTTACCAGCAAAGGTTAAAGGAACTTAACATGTATAGCTTGGAGGAAAGCCCACAGGCCGGTGGCACCCCCCTTCCAGAGACCCCTGAACCACGGGCCGGTGGCACCCCCCTTCCAGAGACCCCTGAACCACGGGCCGGTGGCACCCCCCCTTCCAGAGACCCCTCACCCACAGACCGGTGGTACCCCCACAGACCAGTGGTACCCCCCACAGACCAGTGGTACCCCCCACCCCTCCCAGAGACCACTCACCCACAGGCCGGTGGTACCCCCCTCCCAGAGACCACTCACCCACAGGCCGGTGGTACCCCCTCCCAGAGACCACTCACCCACAGGCCGGTGGTACCCCCCTCCCAGAGACCACTCACCCACAGGCCGGTGGTACCCCCCTCCCAGAGACCACTCACCCACAGGCCGGTGGTACCCCCCTCCCAGAGACCACTCACCCACAGGCCGGTGGTACCCCCCACCCCGAGACCACTCACCCACAGGCCGGTGGTACCCCCCACCCCTCCCAGAGACCACTCACCCACAGACCGGTGGTACCCCCCACCCCTCCCAGAGACCACTCACCCACAGACCGGTGGTACCCCCCACCCCTCCCAGAGACCACTCACCCACAGACCGGTGGTACCCCCCACCCCTCCCAGAGACCACTCACCCACAGACCGGTGGTACCCCCCACCCCTCCCAGAGACCACTCACCCACAGACCAGTGGTACCCCCCACCCCTCCCAGAGACCACTCACCCACAGACCAGTGGTACCCCCCACCCCTCCCAGAGACCACTCACCCACAGGCCGGTGGTACCCCCCACCCCTCCCAGAGACCACTCACCCACAGACCAGTGGTACCCCCCACCCCTCCCAGAGACCACTCACCCACAGACCAGTGGTACCCCCCACCCCTCCCAGAGACCACTCACCCACAGACCAGTGGTACCCCCCACCCCTCCCAGAGACCACTCACCCACAGACCGGTGGTACCCCCCACCCCTCCCAGAGACCACTCACCCACAGACCAGTGGTACCCCCCACCCCTCCCAGAGACCACTCACCCACAGACCAGTGGTACCCCCCACCCCTCCCAGAGACCACTCACCCACAGACCGGTGCTACCCCTCTCCCCCTGCCAGAGACCACTCACCAACAGACCGGTGCCCCCCTCCCCCGGTAGCCCAGTACTCACCAACAGACCGGTGCCCCCCTCCCCCGGTAGCCCAGGCAGGTACCCCTCCCACCCCCGGTAGCCCAGGCAGGTACCCCTCCTTCCCCCGGTAGCCCAGGCCGGTACTCACCCACAGAGCGGTAGCCCAGGATCGCGATTTTCCGCGATTTGGGCTGCGGCATCCTTGGAGACTCCACTTTTGTTTCTGATTTCAGACCCGAAGGCGCCGCATCCACGAGAAACCGACAGCGAGAGAGCTCAGCACACACAGTCACAGCACTCAGACCGCCCACTGCCCGCCTCTTCCTCTCCGAGCGAGCGAACGCGAACTATTTATCATCCACAACTCGCTCCGGGAAAACTCGCTGCGTCATCCCACGACCTGTCACTCCGACCCGGCCGCCTGCGCTGATTGGCCGCTCCCTGTGGCAGAGGGCGTGGTTTCTGTCACTGCCTCGCCGCTGATTGGCCGCACGCTCTGCCTCTCTGACAGGAAGAGAAGTGGGCGGGAATTCCCAGGGTTCGCAGGGCGGGACGCACGTGAAAGTGGCGGGGTTTGCTGGTTGCGTGGAGCTTCAAACACTAGAGACAGCGCACACTCACTTTCACTGACGCCGATTAGCGGTGCTCCGCTCCGGCTAAATAACTTCCGAAATGCAACCTCTACACAGCAGAACTCTATCGCTGAGTGGGATACCACCTCAGAAGGCAATGCTTGTCACCAGAGGCTTCACTGAGCGTTGTAGGCTCCAACAAAATGGCGTCTTTTACGGAAGTGTGCGACCGGAAGTCGTGCTGCCGCCGTGTTTGGAACTCCGTGACGTCACCATGCGTACTGCGTGAGATTGCAGAGCAGTGAGTCAGTGCAGGTGGATAGCTTGCCCACTCTGAGAGCTTAATAATAATAAAAATAATAATTATAATAATATAATAATAATGATAATAATAAAAATAATAATTATAATAAAATATAATAATAATGATAATAATAATATAATGATAATAATAATAAAGATATATATCTGGGGAATATTCACTGGAGTGGGAATTGTTGGCAATTCTCAGTGACTTTAAAATTAGAGGATTAATCCAAGTCCCATAAACACATGAAGTTGTTTTGGTGCGAGGAGGTACCTTACAGGTTAAATTATTAACCCCTTGCCACCTGCATTTATATAGGCTCTAAAAATATAGATTTATATATGTAATTGTATTTTGATAATATAGATTTATACAGTGGTACCTCGGTTTACGAGAGGACGTTTCTTATTGTGAAAAATTTGTAAACCGAAACGCGCTTTCCCATAGGAATGCATTGAAAACAAAATAATCCGTTCTGGACGTCAGAAAAAAGTCAAAATGAGCTGGCATGGAAACCAACCCACAATGCAGAACACACAATAAAAGGCATGCAAACGACGAAGCTCAGCTCCCTACCTTTCCACAGCTTGAGAAATGCACCAAAAAGTCCCAAAAGCAACTGCAAACAATTTCCACACTGGCTCCAAAACTCAATGCAAAAGCCGCTCCAACACCTCCACACTCAATGCCACGTGCTACCCACAGGCTCCAGCATGCAGGAGGCAGTGCTATAAACCTCCCAGGCGCAATGCATCCTGGGGAAACTTGCATCATATTGCGAACAAAATTGTAAACCGATGCATTATTTTCAATGGATTTTCATTTGTAAACTGAAAATGAAGTTAACCGAGGTGTTTGTAAACCAAGTTAACACTGTATACAGTATCTCACAAAAGTGGGTACACTCCTCACATTTTTGTAAATATTTTATTATATCTTTTCATGTGACAACACTGAAGAAATGACACTCTGCTACAATGTAAAGTAGTAAGTGTACAGCCTGTATAACAATGTAAATTTGCTGTCAAAATAAATCAACACACAGCCATTAATGTTTAAACCGTTGGCAACAAAAGTGAGTACACCCCTAGTGGATGTTAGAGACATTGCACTCCCCCACCTTCCATTTGAGGATGCCCCATCGATGCTCAATATGGTTTAGGTCTGGAGACATGCTTGGCCTGTCCATCACCGTCAGCTTCTTTAGCAAGGCAGTGGTCGTCTTGGAGGTGTGTTTGGGGGTCGTTTAACCCTGTAACATTCCAAAACACCATAAAACCTTTACATGTTGAACTGTTCTATCCGTCAGATTTCGCTGAACACAAATATGAGTGTTGTAAAACACTAAGACATATCACAAGGATGATATTTTGAATACCCTGGGTTGTCCACTTTTTTTTTATATTCCTGAGCAGCCATATGGTCTTAAAGGCAACATAACCAATCTGGCAAATTTCAATGTGCAGAAACAGAAATGGGCAAGTCTTATATTTACCCTGTATATTTCCAAAACACCATAAAACCTGGACATGGAGGGTACTATTATACTCGTGAGACATTACTGAATATTTAATTCTGATTATATATTATCGGTGAAAGTGCAGTTTATTTGTGAAGAATGCCAACAAAAAACAAAATATGAATGCTTACTTTGGCCAGTGTTTGTGACTAATTGGCTACTAAGAAAGACTAGACATACCCCATTTTGAATACCCTGGGTTGTCTACTTTTCCAAATGGTATGAAATGGTGGGGGTTATTTTCATTTCTTGGCTTTCATACAGTCTCAAAGGCAACATAACCAATCTGGCGAATTTTAAAGGAGCACTATAGGGTCAGGAACACAAACATGTATTCCTGACCCTATAGTGTTAAAACCACTATCTAGCCCCCTTTGCTTCCCTAAAGATAGTACAATGTTATAAACAAATATGAATACCGCACTCAATCAGTAGCATCAATAAATGTTAAACCTATGCTTAATTTCACAGTATTTATTGTAAAGCTTATAATTATAATTCATAAAGATAATGGTATTTCATCAGATTGGCACATAATTCATCTTATATACACAAACTATGTACAATATCTATCTAGACACAGTATCTTCCTATGCGTAATAAATAGTTCAAAAAAGTGAAAAATGACACAAATTGAGTCAAAAAAAGAAGGAAAAAATGAAAAAAGGCAAAAAAAAAAAAAAAAAAAGGGGGAAAGGAATAAAAAATGAAAAGGCTGCAAAAAATGGAAAAATTGAAAAATAATTAGAAAATAAGGAAAATGCAAAAAATGAAAGAAATGAAAAAATATCAAAAATAAAAGTCCTAATATGTGGCAGTCCAGTATATAGTGCACTATATGTTTGCCCACTATCTGTGGGTAGATCTCACCAATGTCGTCTGTTTCTTTGAATCTGAAGGAAGGTGCTGTAGTCTGTGAGAGATGGTCTGGATGGAAGGGATGGATAAAACGATTTCCTGTTGGTAGAAGGAGTGATCACCACTCTGTATCTGCTGGTGGTTGTTCAGATCTGTTTATAGTCAATGGAGTCAATCGGCAGTATAAGGCTCCTTTGGAGATAGACTGTAGTGTCTAGGAGGGCTTTCCTAGTGAGCTTTCCTTGTAGATGGGCTGCGTGCTCGGGACATATGCGTCCCTTCGGTGGCCCCAGTGTCTGTGCACAGACACTGGGGCCACCGAAGGGACGCATATGTCCCGAGCGCGCAGCCCAGGATATTCCCACATTCGCAGCCCATTCGATATTCCCACAAATTTTATATAGCATTTTATGTTTGTTTGAGACCACCTTAAAAATATTGGATATCGCTAAAAATCATGATCACTATATACTTTCTCTACAAACCTCTAAAACGAACCAAACTACTCATCCATCCGCTATACCACTTTATCCCACCTAGAACTAGTGCCCAGTTAAAATACTTGACTCTTACTTACCCACACTCAGTCATGCCACACACATTTCACCACTACTCTCACTGAATCCCTCTGACTACGGCTAAATTCATCTTCTACATCAGAACACTACTCCCAAGATTGGGTTGTATCGATGTCTCGGGTGTTTCATTTAGAATAGGGGCAGCTTTGGTCTCCTTCAACACTGACACTCCAGTGCATATTATTAAAAGATTGGGCAGATGGAAATCCTCAGTCTACAACCGATATATTCCTCATCCCGAGAAAGAAATGAGGAAAGCTTTTAAAAGTTTGGCTTTGTAAATTTGATGCAATAAGTGTGTTTTTCTTTAATACCTTTTCACCCTCTTTGCATGAACCCGATTGACATATATTACTAATATGTTTCTGAACATATATATTATATTTTTCACTCACTCACTCACTCTCTGGGCCGGCCTAAGACATCATGCTGCCTAGGTCCAATGATAAATGACTATGGGGGATAATGTATAATAAACACAGGTTACTGGCTATGGGGGGGGAAAATGTATAATAAACACAGGTTACTGGCTATGGGGAGGATAATGTATAATAAACACAGGTTACCGACTATGGGAGGATAATGTATAATAAACACAGGTTACTGGCTATGGGGGGATAATGTATAATAAACACAGGTTACTGGCTATGGGGATAATGTATAATAAACACAGGTTACTGGCTATGGGGGGATAATGTATAATAAACACAGGTTACTGGCTATGGGGGGGATAATGTATAATAAACACAGGTTACTGACTATGGGAGGATAATGTATAATAAACACAGGTTACTGGCAATGGGAGGGATACTGTATAATAAACACAGGTCACTGGCTATGGGAGGATAATGTATAATAAACACAGGTTACTGGCTATGGGGGGATAATGTATAATAAACACAGGTTACTGGCTATGGGAGGGATACTGTATAATAAACACAGGTCACTGGCTATGGGAGGATAATGTATAATAAACACAGGTTACTGGCTATGGGGGGGATAATGTATAATAACCACAGGTTACTGGCTATGGGAGGATAATGTATAATAAACACAAACACAACTGTCTAGGAGGTGGGAGGGTCTGCTGCTGATTGGCTGGAATGTGTCTGCTGACTGTGAGGTACAGGGTCAAAGTTTACTCAATGATGACGAATAGGGTGCGGACCGAACATCGCATATGTTCGCCATCCGTGGCGAACGCGAACAAGCTATGTTCGCCAGGAACTATTCGCTGGCGAACCGTTCGGGACATCACTAATGGGGAGTATTCAGCGTCTCCATGCAGAACGTGGTCAAGCTGAACATAGGTTTCTGCAGTGTGCAGCACTGAAATAAAAAACACCTTTAGTGGCCGTCTGAGTTACTGCCACTAGAAGTGTTACTAGGCAGTAAGGTTAACAATGTATTTTCTTTGAAATGGCACCTAAAATGCATCCAAACATTCAGTATCTCCTCCCTCTGCATGCAGACACTGAACTTTCCTCATAGAGATTCATTGATTCAGTTCATATCCATGAGGAGATGCTGATTGGCCAGGGCTCCTTGACAGTATCAGCCAATCCTATGGGGAAGCATTGGGGGGGGGGGGGGGGGGGGGGGGATGGTGGTTTTAACACTATAGGGTCAGGAATACATGTTTGTGTTCCTGACCCTATAGTGATCCTTTAAGTTTTAGTGGTTCTGGTGACTATAATGTCCCTTTAAGGTTAGCAATTGATAATGACCTATATTGGTTTACAAATAACACATTTCTATTCTTAAAAGACACCCTTTTGGTACCATAACTACATCTGAATATAATTGTTATAGTGTCCGGATTTAACACAGTTTAAACCCACTGATAGGCTTGAACCAAGAACCCTTGGACAGAGGCGCATCTGATTGGGACGCTCACAGCCAATCAGTAGCTTCCCATTCATGAAACCACTTGAGAAATGTGCATACATTACTCAAGCGGACCTTTATTATGTTATTATTTATATAACGCCATCAAATTCCACAGCGCTTTACAATGGATGGACAAAAAGACATGCAGTTGTAACCAGACAAGATGGACAAAAAGACATGTAGTTGTAACCAGACAAGATGGACACACAGGAACAGAGGGGTTGAGGGCCCTGCTCAATGAGCTTACACACTAGAGGGAGTGGAGAAAAATTACACAAAAAGGTAAGGATAGTATAAGACTAGTGACAGTTGCAAGAGAGGAATCAGTTGGGAGCTATTAACAGTTTAATTCATACACTTTTATGAAGAAGTGGGTTTTTAATGACTTTTTTGAAGGAGTGGAGACTGAGTGAGCATCTAACGGAGGGGAGAAGTGAGTTCCACAGGAACAGTGCAGCCCTGGAGAAGTCTTGAAGGCGAGCATCAGAGGTGGGAGTACGGACAGAAGATAGATGTAAGTCTTCAGCAGAGCGTAAGGGCCTAGACGGGACATACTTGTGTTTTAGGAAGGATAGATAGGTGGGAGCAGCATTATGAAGAGATTTGCAAGAAAGATCCAGAATTTTAAATTGAGCCCTATATCTTACAGGAAGCCAATGTAGGGACTGACAGAAGGGTGAGGTGTGGGAGGTGCGGGCGGACAGGAAGATGAGTCTCGCCGCCGCATTCATTATGGACTGTAATGGCGCAATTTGGGAGCACGTAAGACCACTGAGAAGCGGATTACAGTAGTCAAGGTGAGAAAGGACAGTGGAATGGACCAGCACCTTAGTCGCATCTGGCGTTAAGTAGGGTCGGATGCGTGCAATGTTTTTGAGATGGAATGGAGAGCTACTGACTGGCTTAGAGCATCAGCTGACTCGGCGGTGCCTTTGATTCAAGCATCGGACAACAGCAGAATGAGAGTGGCAGAGTTAACAGACACTGGATTAAACACTTTGAGGGTTAACCTATTCGTTAATGGTTTAACTGCTAAAGCTAAACTGGCACCAGGGACCTCATTGCGCCGTAACAATCCAATTCAAATTAAGTTGTTTTGGTGTTATTTCAATCAGCTCAGTGTTCCTTTAATCTGGATTCCTTCCCTGTGTGGAGCTGCTGTACCATATAAAAGCTTGGATAAAAATCTATTCCTACGGACAGTCAAGCCTGGAGTACTTGACTTATGGGACAACATGTTCAGACAAGAACTATAATGTATATTCATAATAATGTAGTAATGTTCTTGGGCTAATAGCAGACCAGGGAGCCACGGAAAATATAATTGAAAACTAGATAGAAGCACACTGTCACCTTCACTAGAATATATAAAACAAAATTCTGCTTTTTTTTTGGCACAGAAACATGTTTTTATGATAGAAAGAATGGCAATCCTCTAAGTTATGTTACATTAGACCCAGTACCCTTTAATTTATAAAGTTGGTTCAAGAAGAATTTAAACCATCTGGCTGTCTTTTAGTGAACTGGAACCCTTCAGCTGTGCTAAAAAATCTTCCTTTTCCCCGTAGGTTTCTAGATAATTGTATAACTCCACGTCTAGGGAATATTTTGTTTGAAGATGACTTTGGAATTGAAAAGCCATAATTCATTCAACAACTATTCCAGCACATTCTTTGCAAGCTCCTTGCTCAATAGGTTGAAGCTTACAGTCTATGGTTAACAGCTACATGTAAAACGTCTAGCTACGTGGTCATGTTAAAGATTTTATTCACCAAACACTGAATTCATATGAATTGAAAAGTGAATGAAATAAAATAGGCAACTCCATGACATTTTATCATTTCCAGGAAATAAATCCTCAATCTCGGCTGTAATCACAATTTGATTGCTTTAATTTCAGTTTTGCAAATAGTTTTTTAAAATGAACCACCATTTGTTTTTTTGTGAAAATTAAAAACCCTGAAGGTTCGCTTTCAAATTATTTGCCAAATCATTGAGGCTGTGAGTACACCCTTTTGTAGAAGCTTTCTCCCCCACCACAACCACAATCCACTGGTTCATTTAAAGGGGCACTCTAAACACAAAAACAGCGTTAGCTTAGTAAAGCAGTGTTAGTGTACAGATCATGCCCCTGCAGTTTCACTGCTTAATGCTCTGTCATTTAAGTGTTAAATCACTGTTGTTTCTATATATCCAGCACAGTATGTTTACTTTAGAAGTTTTCAACTCTTGCTCTTTAAACTAAACTTTAATTGCATACAGGAGGCTCCTGTGGGCTCTAGCAATCTATTAACATAAAATGTGCAATACAAAAATGTAAACATTAGATCACCTATATACTAGGGAGACTGTGTAAGTCACACGCAAGGATGTGTGCCAAGAGCTGCATAAACAAGCTATTTAACTTCTAATGGAAATGAGCCCACACCAAAACCACTCCTTTAAGCTAAAGTTGTTTTGGTGCTTATTGTGTCCCTTTTAATGCATAATACGATGGATCGTTCAAAATAAATACCAACTATTGCTTTTTACATTTGTGAATTAGCACCATTATTCTCAGCTATTTTTCTTGTACCGGATATTTAAAGAAATAATATCACCATCCATGAACCTGTTGTCATGGAGATGCTCGTAGAAAAATAGGTACCCATCAAACCTGCTGTGATGTTTTAATTAAACAAATCTACTTTACTGATCTATTTTCAATGCAAATCAGAAGGGACACATGAATGTTTCATAATTTATAAAGGACAAGCAAAAGTATTTAAACATTTCTTTTTGTTTTATTAACAAGGCCGTTAAACCACAGTAATCAAGCATTTTGTTTTTTACAATAATCAATTACCTTGTATTCTCAGGCAAACAGTTTTAATTATGCAAAACCATTAACAATGAAAAACAAAAATAAAACCATATTTTACAACTGCATAAAACAAACAAAAAAAATAAAGTGTGCAGAGAAATCCATTTGTTCGTGTGTCCGTTTCTTTGGCTAAATGTTATATTAAATATTCACTATATTTTCTTAAGAGTTTAACGATCAGTCAGAGCCAAGTTTCAGCCTGTAGAAATCCACCAGATAATATGTGGGGCAACTTTTCCACCCATTCAAACGTGGACTTATAACCTAAATAATACTTCACATAAACAGATATATGTGGTGTTAGACAGATGCTCACGTTTTTTTTTTATTGTTTTTTTTTTATTATCAAACAGATAATGCACAAGAATGCAAACAAAATAGAAGAAAAAAATTAAATAAAAGGATACCTTGAATTTCAGATCTCTTAACTACAAATCCACAGCTTCTCAGCTAATCTGGCCCTCCCCCTGTATTCATGGGGAACTCCGTACAAACCCTCTAACATTTTCTTTTAGCATGTTTCTGCTTTGATCAGAAAGTAGATGGATACTCCCAGCCATATCGCTGAGCTAGCACTTCACATACACATACACAAATCATGGCAAGCGGACTGCAAAGATACAGTATATCCACAATAACGGCTATTCAAATAAGCAGAGGTATTTTCAGCCGTATCACTAAAATATCTCATGGATTTAACTGGGAGACAGGTTCTCGGTGTGTTGCATTTACTGCAGTTTGTGTATAGCATATAAAGAAAGTACTAGTGATTGGTGCGGTAAATGAATAGTAGTTCAGTGTTCAGCTATAACCAGTAACTGACCGTTTATAGACCACGCCAGTGTTCATTTTGGTGGCACATTTAGTTTTAGTCAGTCTTTAGACTAATAAGCCATTTTAGTCATCTTAATTGTTTTAGTTGACTAAAATTGTTAGTCTACAAAATTAACAACGGACCACGTAAGCTACGTATGTAACTTGCTTCACATCCCAGGTCCAACTTAAGTGTTGATGCCATGCAAAAATAGCTCTTTGATGCTACATTTAGAATTACACTGGTCTGCAATTCATTCCAGACCTTTTGGAACGTAAAGATAATGGATACCTGGTACCACATCTTAAATGGGAATGCATGATATTTGGCTCCCGAGCAATAAAACAGGAAAAACCGCCATGGTTATCCATCCGTGCCCTTAGCATAACTTGGGCTCAACCATTTCACTAGCCGAAGAAAACGATTGCAATAATGTAGCATCACTTATAAAAAAAGGTATTAGCCAACATATACAGTACTTTATTTGTATAACAAAGAGCTGAAGACAGCAAGGGGAGCACAGAGTAAGACGGCCAGCAGTCAAATGCATTTTATGCAAAGTACTTTGTAAACCTATGGTAAAGTGCTGGAGTGCACAATATGCGTTAAAATGTTATTCTTCCGACACTTTCCTTCCTCTGCTGCCTCCAACCCTTAAACGCTGAAATAAAGTATCAGTTAACTAATACCATTCCAAATGAGGCTACATTGTTAGCATTCCCATCAAGGCATTTATTTTGAGTGTAAAGATCCTAATCCTAGCCTATGAGAGACAGATTTAACTCGGGTACATGGTTTTAATTTATCATTTAATGCATCCAAACCATTGTCACTTAAATAGCCAACTTACCCCCAATATGGAACAATAGATACAATCATTTGTTAAATCACCCAGACTTTTTAAAGGTTAAGCAATTCCTTCTCGTGCAAGGCTGTCTGATTGATTACAGTTAGCATAGCTGGGAATGTACAGACAACATAAATCTCAGTTTCAGGGTGAGAAATGACAATATCTAATCTCATGCATTCTACCATGAAACCATTTTTTTAGGCCAGGGCTTAACATTTCAAGTCCAGGCCCTAAAAGTTAGTCGCCACTGCAACCAAGGAGGGTCCATGGCATTTGGAATTTCCACTCACCAGCGGCAAATTTCTTGTCGCCAATGACTGGTGTTGAGTGGAAATTTTGAGCCGTAATTAGGTCCCAACTGTTCTATGCCCGTCACAGATCAGGAATTAGCATCAACCCAGTAACTTTCCCAAATTGAGGCCGAAAAACGGTCAGGCTGGCAACATTTAGTGGCAGCATTATTTATCTGCCGACAGTTGAACAAAGAAAACAAACCATTTCTCATTTTTGAAAAAAAAATTAAAATCTTTTTTTTTTTTTTTTTTATATAATATGAAACACGTAAAAAATATGTAACCTCTTATAAAATCTCCCAAATGCTCTGAAAGCCAATCCATGTATTTATTTTTTAAATCAAAAGCTTTATCTTTTAATCCATTCAAATTGTGTATTTGAAACTATATACTAATGAACTGTTTGTCAACCTTTAGTGTAGGAAACTCTTATATGTTCAATCTGAATTTATACAATGTCATTTTTAAAGTGCTAGTATTTATTTAATTTGTTTTACATGATTATTTCAGCTACTGCTGTACATGCTCATATTGCATATGTAATATGTATAAATAATACTGTAACAGAAGAAGCCTCAAATATATATACACTTCTCACCAGATATACAATACTATGATGTAGCATTGATTGAGATAGATGTAGATCTCAATCAAACTCATTTAAGTCTTTGTTTTTATATTTCAGCTTAATAAAATAGCATTTTATAGATATTTACATATAATCCCAGGGAGATACGTTATATGGTTTGCAGGACTTCGTATAGGCCACTCCTTTGCTTTGGAACAGCCTGCCTACCCTCATCAGACTCTCCCAGAGTAACTTCTATCTCACAAACCTGACTCTAGCTCTCAAAGAACCACACTCCCATCTAACCTTCCAGTTCTGCCACTTTCCCATCTTGTCACTTGGTTGATATCCCTCTCGGTGCCTTTTCCTTTTGCTTCTTTATACCCCACATCCTCTAGACTTTAAGCTGTGTCACTCATCAATCTATTGTTCCTGTAACATTTTATAATTGTCTCATTTATTGTTAAATTTTCCCCTTCTACAATATTAGCACTGCGGAACAAGTTGGGGCTTTCTAAATGCCAAATAAAATAATATGTCATAGACAGGACTAATTCTAGATACATTTTATAAGATTCTAGAACAGTTATAATAAAGAGGTTATCAATAAGTAGGCCAGGAACAAAATGGATTGATAATACAGTTAAAACCCAACAATAGCAGTGATTTACTTTGGCATGTAAAATGATTACATCTATTTTTTTCCAAAATCCCAATCGCCTACAGTACCACGTTTATATCTCTCTCCATATATATATAGATCTCTTTTAGTGTTCATAGTAATTGTAAACCGCCATTTTGATCATTTTTATCATTCTAGATTCCCCGGAATTGCTTTGATTGGACGATTCTCGTTAGACGAGTCTGGCCGGATTACTCATGCAACTTTGTATTTAAGTTAATATCCTGCACTGTGGTATTAATCTTACTTTGGGCCAACAACAAAAACATGTGCCAGTGATTTCCCTCCATCATAGCTGTGCCAGCGATGTGACCCCGCTGTGGTGATATATTCAATCACAATAAAAGTACTGTATTTTTAGTTGTGAAAGCAAGGGTTGGGCACTTACCGAATAGGCACAATAACTGGAATTTCACTTTATACAGATATCAAGTGACTTAGTACAGTAGTGGTACTGTGGAATTTTTCAGTTCTGTAAGAGCTGCATTAAACAAAAGTACAACTAGTCCTATGCTCATTAAATGGACACTAGAGTCATCCAGACCACTTCATCTCATTGAAGTGGTCTGGGTGCAGTGTCCCAGTCCTCCTTAGTCCTGCAATGTAAAACATTGCAGTTTAAGAGAAACTGCAATAATTACTTTGTAGGTCTAAGACTGCCACGAGAGGCACTTCCTGGATTCTAACAGAGTTTGACTATTAAATGATGCTGGACAACGTCACGCTCTGCATGAGGACATCCAGCATCAGTGAAAACGGAGCAGTGTAGTTGTCAGACCACGGTCTGTAACATAGTTAAAGATTCTTGGTTTTACCTAAAACGGTTATATTCAGAAACTGAATATTCAGGGAACACAGCAGCTCACACTGGAGGGAGGGCCACTATCTAACAATCCCCAAAGTCTATTTAACCAAATGACAATCAGTTATAACTTTGCAAACCAAAAGTTTAAAGGAGGTCCACATAATGTCTGGTTTGTTTTAGCTTAAGATGCCAATCAATTAGAAAATATATTTATTTTTAAAGTGTTTCATATCGTCACCTCCCCATGTACATCACAGTTGGCTGGGTTGAGCGTTTGGGAAATTGGTTAATAGGTATCTCTCACTATAAGATTCACAACTATGTTGGCGATTTTAAAAAATTGTTATAATCTTCATCAAGGTGTTTTCACTTCCACCTGTAGATTTTGAAGGTCTATGAGTCTTTTAGATGAATGTTATATTTGATGAAATTGTATATCATATAAAAATAATAAAAAGATATTTCTATGTTAATCACTTCCCTTTAACTCAAGTTCCCAGGGCAATGAATTGAATCTGGATTTGCTTCACCGATTCCCTGACCACTTTATTCTTTTAGCATGACTCATAACCATAAATCCGGGGTATGCAGGCTTTACCTGGCTTGTGATTAAAACAACGCTATTAAAGGTGCTTCCAGTAATACTCGCTGAAATAGCTCAGTAATTGCAGAACTTTATGACAACGGAGAGAAAGTGGTTAAACCGAGAGGGTTTACACACTAAAAAATAAGTTGTTGAGAGTACATACACAAAAAAAAACCATACATTTTAAGCAATATAGCAGGAAAAAAACGGGTGTTGTAGAGAGGTGGAAATTATAGGCTAAAGGAATAGAGCTGGAAAGAAATTATTATAGTTCGACTACTTTCGTCTAAAATTTCTCCACAATTCCCATTTTATTGAATACCCTCCAGTAATCCTTGAATATTTACACTTTGCACTCACAACAAATCACTGCCAAGCAAATAATTCCCTTAAAAACTTTAAAGTAAGCATCTCCCAAATGATCCAGTTGTAATAACGAGTGCTTCTTTCTTGTGGAACATGGTGAATTTATGCGAGACGTCATGGACGCCATTTCTGTGCGAATGTTAACATAGCTTAATAAGAACACTACATGAACAACAAAGGCTAGAAATTATGTTTTTTTGTGGGTGGGGGAGGGGAATTTACGTTTTCACACACACAAAAAAAAAAAACAGTGAAAAATGGTTTCCCGGCACTTTGCTTCCATAAAAACAGCATATTTACATTACAGTACAGATCTTCCGTTTTCAAAGCAAGCGGTCGGTAGTTCAAGAACAGGCCTTATTGTTTGAGAAGCTGCGGTGAAAAATAAAGAGAATATTTGCACTTTGTTTTACAACAATCAACAGTTTATTAAATGATATGGTGAAACTTTTTTACTGTTCACCAGAGTTGCGTAAAAAAAAATGTATTTTCTCAATCCCCACCCCCACCCCCCACCCCCACTTAAAAGTAAAAATAAATAAAGATGTATTTTCTTGTTCAGTGTCTCATACATCTGTACTCTAAATCTATCAATGAAATTGGTGCGAAGCCTAGTTATTGTTGGAATTTTCAGATTATCATGAAAGCATCTCTTTCCGACAATTAAGAGTTTAAAGTTCACTTGTGCGTCTGGCGTGTATAAATCGCAGTTCTTAGCCCTAGTTTTTGGCTAGATGGGTTACAGCGCCCCCTTTCTGTGAAGCACAGCTTATAGTGCATTGCTAACGACTGACAAGTTTTCTATGTTTCATTAGCCACGGTCAGTAAGAGAAGATTCAGAGGACAAATCGAAGCTTCTCCAGTCTGATTCTTCAGGTCCTTTCTCCTCCTCGTCCAAACATCAAGGATGTAACTTGGACCATCCACAAGGGAATACAAATGAAAGTACCACTCTCTCAGAATAGGGCATATCCCTTTCAGAGTTGATGACACTTCAGTTAACACTATGGTTGCCAAAGTGGATCTAGGTCATGTGTTACACTCCAGTCACACAGGGGTTACAGGCGAAAAAACAACAACATAAAAAACAGGAACTACAGCTTTACCCTTTAAAAACCAGTGGGAGAACAATTCATGGGTGTGCGATCTACTGCTCGTCTCCTCTGGTATTCATAGGGTTAACAGACTTTTCACATTCAATACAGTGCCATGCTTAATTGTAGCCCAGCCCAATCCCACACTAAAAACAACAAAAAGTTAAAAAAACAAAACAAAAAAAAACAAGGTAAATAAATTCCAAAAGCTGGTAATACATCGACTTGTTGAGCTATGAGGACATTGTGATATAAATATCTTGAGCATGAGAAGAAAAAAAAAAAAAAAACTAGTACTGAAAACTAATTCGATATGTGAATGAGAAAGCAAAGTGTTTTCTATATAAATAACCTGTTAAGAAATCTGTTCTGTCACCACCCAACACGTTTCCTGCCAGACAGGCAACAAGAAACCGTTCTAAGGAAATCACCACCCGCCACAAAATGTCAAGTACGCATCTCGAAAACAAAAAATCCTCTGATCATTTGTCTGCAGTCATTGCTTTGGAGGCAAAAAGTTTGACACAAAACCATCATTCAAGTTCAAAAAAAGAAAAAAAAAAGATTTTTCATTTCCATCAGTCATTCCACCTCGCTTTCCTTTCTCTTGGAACCTGGAATAAGACAGCATTTTTGTTAGGAAATGTCATCAAAAAGAATTCACATAGATATTATTCAGACTTTGTACGAGTGGAATGTTTTGAATGTTTCACGCTGGACAGTTTCATGATCTTGCGTTTTCTAAACATTAAAGTTACGCTGTACCGTTCGGAAAGCAAACCCATATTCCTAAAGCTGGTGTCCCTGTCTATCTAGAGCAGTCAGTTATCTAGAGTAGCAATCCTTTCCTACGTGCTTTTGCGTAAGGTGACAGATTTACTCCGTATGACAGCCACTAAAGGAGAGTTTAACCACTCAAGGCAAACATTCCTCTTACTGCAAAACGGCAATGTTTTATCAACGGATTTATAATATAGAACAAGCTCTACAAGTTATGACCAAGGATGAACCACTTGTCATGGTCTTAGAACGCACTACATCATCATGTACCGTGGTCCTTCCTAAACATTGTCAAAAGATAACTTGCATCTCAGCTGACCTTGGTCCCACCTAGGTCTATAAATGTTCAACTTCTGGAGTTTTTTGGTCCTTTACTTTAGTATATTTATTGAAATTTTCTTTTAAATTATGTATATGGATTTTTGGGGGGGGGAAACTTTCACTTTTTATCTGCCTGAACAGCCACGTTGGGTCATATTCTACTAATATCTAACCAACTACAGCTCCATTTAACTTGCCTGCAGCGGTGATTGTAATAAACTAAAAAAAAAAAAAAGAACATTTAAGTTTGCAATAGAAGTTCCGGCTGACCTTGATCTTTTATTCATACCTGGGAATAGTGTAAGTCACAGAAAGCCCAATATCTCCCACGTACCACTCTAGGAATATCATTTAGGCTCATCTTAGCAAGGTCTCTGTGAAATATAACCTTTCTGAGTTTTGCCTCTTGCCTACACCCCAGCTCAGCTGAATTCAAACAGACAATCCTTTAGCACGTGTAGATAACAGCTTTGTGGTTTTAAAGGTCTCCTAGCACCTAGCAATAGCTCTGTGTGTATTTCAACTGATGGACAGGTGTGAACCAACAAAGCTTACCTGCTGGAGAAAGCACCAAGGCTTGAAGAATATCAGAAAGAGATATAATTCCCACAATGCTACGTGCTTCATTTACAACTACAAGTCTGTGCACCTGCAATAGGAAACACAAACAAAAACACACACATTAACGAAAAAAACTAAACAGAAAGTGGATTAGTTAAATAATATACAGTCATGGGAGAAAGAAAGTACACCCTCTTTGAATTCTATGGTTTTACATATCAGGACATAATCATATCCGTCAATTTGTAGGTCTTAAAATTAGGTGAATTAGATAAATCTCAGATGAACAACAACACATGCCATTACACCACGCCATGATTTAACAAAAATAAAGCCAAAATGGAGAAGCCATGCGTGAAAAACCAAGTACACTTGATTGATTCAATAGCTTGTAGAACCACCTTTTAGCAGCAACATTGTCAATTCCCAACTTCCACTTTAACAATACCAATTTCATCCAAATTTGGATACAACTGATTGGCCGATAGCACCATCTGACAGGCGCAAATTAGAAAAAAATTCAAAGTGGAATGTCTGCATTAGGAATTCTGCACATGAACGGCAAGCCACCGGCACCTGGAAAACCCTTGTTTGTGATGTACCACTGCAGAACGGCTGGATACAAGGCTGGGATAGTTCTAGCAGATTTCAAGGTACACAACCACCACCATTAGCGGTAGCGATTATGGTGCTTGGAGTGCCACTTTAAAAAGGTACTGACCTACAAAATCAATGCCAGACTTGGGCACAAATAGTAATCCTGTCACTATCTCCAGCCCACAGCTTTCCGACACGTGTTCACGAGATTATTCACTAAAAAAAATCTGCAGTGAATGTGAAGAGGGAATATGAACATGTGGACCCTGCTGCAACATCTTCCACTAGACCTCTAAGCTGGCAGCAACGAGATATTTAAAATGTATTTTATACATTTGGTGGGTAATTTGCTAAATTAGCTCTTACCCCTCTATGCCACTAGGTCACAATTTCATGACAGATGCACTTCAAACTCAGAATGAAAAAAAAAAATGAAAATATAGCAATCAGTGAACTAACGGCAAGGATAGAATGTGCGCTACATCTCCCAATTCTAAATAGTTAACAGGAAGGCGTTGGTAGAACTGTATCCAGCCTGCCAATCATTCACAGACAGGAAGGACAGGTGTGCTGAGCTGGAGAATGAAGCATCTGTTTGTTTCAGCCAAAGCTCGCTGGCTTCCCAGGAGAAGGCAAAGGAGGAGATATTTGAAAGTGAAGCAGATCGTTCTGCACATTTATTTTAGCATAATTTATTAAATCTTTCACTTTTTCTCTGTGTTTCTTCTGTGCCCTAGCCTTCACTTTAGAACATATTCAATTTGGTTGGGAAACGCAAGGTATTTATCAATCCGCCAAGAAAGCGTTCTGTTTCACTTCTCTGTTTTCCACCACTCTAAACTTGTCAGAATTTTCTGAAATTAACTTTTTGGCCAAAAATGGCAGAGGCAGAATTAAGGTGGAGAAAGGCCAAGAAATTTTAGACCATTTCAAAACAATTTAAGAAATAGAATACAGATCAAGTCAGAAATAAAGGGCACGTTTCCGATCACTTTATAAGTCCCCCTCGATGCGCAGCTACAATTAGCCATAATTTCGGTACGTTGGAACTAGACCGTGATTTCCAAAGGGTGCTGTGTGGATTCCTTTAATGTTGGAGTAGGCTCTAAACACAAAACAGGAGATAGAGCAATGCTAAGCCAACACAATTCAATAGGGTAAGAGGCAGCAGTAACCTGGCAGTAGGGTGATCTGTCCATACCCCCCAAAAAACTAGAACAAGTAAAACAAAGAATGCAGGTAGCGTCAAAGAGAAGATACTATAAACATAAAAGTAAAAAAGTAGTAACAATAAAATATAAAAATATCGTAAAAAAAGAGCCCAAAGTAATAAAAATACCAAAAGGTAAGGCACAGTCCAAAATACCACTACCCCTTTGAGGATTCCTTGGAGGCTCCAAAAAGAACTTGAGTGAGGTCTTGAATGAAAACGGTGAATTTATCGTGTTTCCGAGAAATTCTCCAAGCCGAAGTAGGAGGGTGGTGCTACCATAACAGCACACAAGCCTTTATACGGAGCCAGTGTTTCCTATATACAGGCTCCCTGAAATGTGAGTGTAATATTCAGCACAATATTATTATAATCACTGCAAAGCCATTTTAAGTACCATCTACACTATATTGTATTTTTTGTATTTTACTTTGACATGTACTCCATATTGTACCATTGAATGAGACTACGTTTTGGTAAGCCATATATGTGTTTGAGCGCTCCACCAATATTTAGAAAAAATATGGAGGCTAAACACAGACAAACTCACGAGCCAAACATGATCCAAGTTAAAAAGTCCATTAGAGAAGCCAATAATAATAATAATAATAAAAAAAAGTCATATAGTAAACCACACAGTAACAGCAAATGTTCACATTATATATTAATATTACAAATATTTCTAAACCCGTAAATCGGGAACGCTTTTAAGAGGATCTGTACATTTTTATTCCTCAATCCTTTACTGGGGGAAGGGTTGCAGAGAAGCAACTGGGAGACACTCTTACCTCTGCAACATTTCTAGGTACTAGACATCAATTTACAATGCCCTGCTGCTTTTCTTACTAGAATTTACTGCTTTTGCCACATGAATGGCATTGTAGGACATCATATCCGTGGCAGATTTATAATTTACAACACATGGATAAGCTACTGGATTGTCAAAAAACGTAGAGCCGACCGTTTCTCGAACAGGCCTAATGGTAATGCCTGAGCACAGAAGATCTAGCAGGAGAGACAAACAGTTGGACCATCTTGTTGTAAGGCATAACACAGTGTGGTGAACAGATTGTTTTGAAAGTATCCCACATTCTGCAGTAACCTGGCAACTCATTCTTCAATTATAAAACTAGTCCCACGATTTATTCCTCAATTATAGTTTATAATACAATGAAGTACCAAGAAACACGTTCTTTAGACACTACCCCAGTCAAAGGTTTCTCCAAATCACTGAGCAGGGCAGTTCTACTCTTTTTTCCATGTTTGGTTTTTATTGAGTTTTAGCATGGTAAAAGGAAAAACAGTGGGGGTACAGAAAGGAAAATGGGGTTGGGGGAGTTTGTTTACATGTCTCACAGTACAGTAACACAAGTTCATACAGCAGTTCTACTCTTATTTACCTAGAACCCGACCAATAACATGCTTATTCCAATTAGTTTGGACAAAACCAAATGGTACAGGGGACTGAATTTGGCATTAAGGGGGAGCTTACCTCTGCTCTCACTATTCGATCCACAATGGTTTCCAGTGTTTCCGATTTATTGCATTTCACAACACCTTCAAAATACTGAGACCGGTGCTCGAGCGCCTGCGTCACTGTGATGTCCAGATTATTGTAGGTCTTCTCAGCAGCAAGGTTCTGAAAATTAATTAGGTATCTGTCAATAAAAGTATGATCATTTATTAAGGATACAATAAAAATATAAAACAAAATAATAAAAGAAATTAAATTATATTAATGCTAGGCGATGCCACTCACACTGGAAACATCTCGGGTACCCAATGGTTAGTGGAAAAGAATTGCCAACGCAAATACATGATGGAGCGGGTAATATGGTCAATTCTGAGTAACAGAACAATCACGCTCTATAAATAACACCCCCCCACAGTGAATAAAAGACATTGTTCATTACATAAGGTTTGTTACAGGGTAGCTTTGGGTGACATTATCAGCCACTAAAGCACAGCATATAGTGTGCCATGGATTCTAAATGTAGCATAGCTTTTCTGATACCATCATACTGTATCTGCTCAGCCTAAAGCAAACCAATGAGATCTGATTGGCTTTTCTTGGTACAATGAGAGTATGATAGCTCCCGTACACATCAAATTATTACATGTTAATAAACAAAAAAGTCTTATTTCATAGAATTGAGATTTTTTTATTTAATACATTTGGCACATGTGGAAAACAATCAGAACACTGGGAAAATTATTAAAACTGAATAGATGTGATGGCCTTTATTTAGGAAAATGGAAAAAAAAGAGTGAAGGTCTGGCCAGTATAAGGGCAGTAAGTATCAATTTAATAACTTTACAAAGCACATGAATCGTGGAGGATAGAAAAGGGGAATATACTGCACATGATAGCATTTGTTCACATAGCCTTAGGCAGGGGTAAATGTAGCCCTTGCCAGTAGAAATCCCGTCCTGTGTATGCCATGGACCCCCAGACTTGCAGTGGCGAGCAAGTTGTTAGGCCTGGCTAGCAGCTCAGAAACCTACGCCATCCCTTATACAATATAAATAGCTTGATTAACTGCTCATTTATGCATAATGCACCCGAGGATTTAACATCGTAGGCCTGACTTGCTGTCTGAACCTGCTGACTTAGAAAGACGAAAAAACAACAACCCAAAAACCCACAAATTAAACATTTAAATTGTGAAAATACTTTGTGTGAAGATCTTTAATACGCTGGATACTAAATTGAACCCATTGTGTTCTGAGCCACCATTGTGCACTTTTAAAATCTTTTAAAATGAATGTTCCCAATTACTAAGATGTGTTAGGGCAAGCCACAACACAGCATGCTGGCACAAGGTGCACTATGGACTCAGCCCACAATTAGGGAAGGTCCCTTAAGAGGTTAAAGGTTCCAAAACAGCAAGTCAAATATAAATGAAAATAATGTGTATTCATATCTTAATCCAAACATCGGGAGGCATGACTGGGGTAATAGATATCCCGCTTATTATTGCTGGCATCTGCAAATCCTGGATATGTCATTGATGGTTTAAAGGCCCTAGGGAGTATAAAGTGACAAAAAACTTTATTACACATTAAGGTATCTTCTTTATTTTTCAGGTGGAGGCCTCCAATTAGTATATACTGTATATGTAGTATATACACTACATGGTTTCTGAATTAATTGACTTAATATCCTGGAGGCGCCAGACCATGTGTGAATAACAAAATAATGGTCAACTCATAGGGCTATTCACGTAAGTGAGAATTACCAGAAACACTAATGGGATTCAAATTGAATTTCAAAATGAAGGCCAAAATATCCCAAAAATCACGAAGGCAGCTATTCTTCCAGATCAGATACTTTGGCTTTAAATTAAAATTCTCAGCAATTCTCACTTGCACTACTACGTCACTGCATAATGTGTAGAGATGGCAGCAGGTATGAACGCCTGTTGTACTATTAGTTATGATTCCTGGAAGGATTAAAAGAGTGGATGTTTCATAATGAGGGAGGGGACAGGACCATTTGAGAAATCCAGGATGGCAGGACAGGACCCTGACACACGAACTATAAAACCAAGTTTGTGACTTTTAGTAGGTATGATACCCCTGTTCTCCAAGCGACTGACTACGTAATCTGGAAAGAGAGCCAGAGTAGAGGGGTATCTGATGGATCTCTGATCTCTCTGCTCACATATCACCACCAGGTGACGTCCAACCTACCCATGCAGCCTTAATAGACTCAGTGAACAAAAGGCCACGCCATGGCACACCTGATCTGATCAGTGCTTCATTTTACCCAAGACACCTAAGCACAAGTATGGGCATCTGCAAATCTTTGCCCTTTAGCTAATCTTGAAGATGGGTTGGACTGACACTCACTTAAGTGCCACAAGGTAAGTGAGAGCAGAATACATGTCCTTATACAGATGGCAGGGTCACCTGCATGGTAC
The DNA here is from genome assembly GCF_036172605.1 of Pelobates fuscus. Lineage (NCBI taxonomy): Eukaryota > Metazoa > Chordata > Amphibia > Anura > Pelobatidae > Pelobates > Pelobates fuscus. Next base: position 368,893,181 of record NC_086320.1, on the reverse strand, counting down.
AAAGCATAAGCTAATACAGTGGGGGTTCTGAACCACTGTTTCTAGACTCCAAATTGGGTCCCCTTTGGTAGAACCACTTTGCCCCAATAAACCAATTACTGTAGCAGCACAGCCTACCACAGTACCATGGAGAACCCTCTGGCACCAGGCATAGTCTAGTGAAGGGTAAAGCATTCACTTTGATACATTTTATAAAACAGATGAAAAATTAGTCGGTCACATCATTTTCTAAACGAAGAGTAGGTCACCAAGCGGATGACATGCTTACTGTGGACAGCTGTCAAAGAGGTTAAGTAGCACTGGATTAATGCACAGTAAAAGCAGTGTACAGGTAACAGTCAGTCACATACAGTATTTTATATTTATTTTAACAATGCTGATATCAATCCATGTTTAAAACCAGTATTAGAAAGTTCATAAAAAAAGACAGCACACAAATTCAAGTATAAAGATACTTACAATGACATCAAACTTGGAATAAATATCTACAACTTGTCCTAAGGAGAGAAAAAGAAACATGAAAAGAACTGAATCATCCTCAATTATATAAAAAGGAAATGGGAACAATATTAGGCTAGATTATATTCAAACACACCGGTAGCTATAAAAATGTGCTAACAAATGCAATTAACGCACGCAGTGTCCCTATTGGTTGGGATGAAGATCGTGTCTGCATTTTATAGCACAATTAGCTAAATTAGTAATGAAACCCCATTGTAAAAATCAATAGATACTCCATTACTCTGTGTAGCCAAATACCAAAAAGTACGGGCAAGCTTTTTTTATTTATTTTTTATTTTTAGAGGGATCATGGTAAAAGTCATTATGTGGAGTAAAAATGACAGCATTCAGATTCTGGTTGAGTTAGCTGATGGAAACGTTTCACAATATACAGCAGGTTTTAATTGGATACATTCTAATATATCAAAAATAATCGGGTAACAGATCACCATTCCATCCACTGAATTACGTGCTTTACAGTTATTGGCTTGTTTGGTTGCTAAGCTCCAAGTCTGTGTCACAATTTTACTATATTACTATATTGTTTTAGAACTAAAGCCTGCTGGATAGTCATTTTACTACCCTCATGCATTAAAGGGACACTGTAGGCACCCAGACCACTTCAGCTCATTGAAGGAGTCTTGGTGCGGTGACCCTTTTGCACTTAGTACTGCAATGCCAGAGAAACTGCCATGTTTACATTGCAGCTCTAAGTTTGCCCTCTGTGGCTGTCTAACAGACCGTCACTAGAGGACTTCCAGAATCCAAAACTGACTTTTGGTCCGTTATCTGACGCTGGTCGTCCTCGCGGACCACCAGCTTTTTCCCATAGGAAAGCATTAAATAATGCTTTCCTCTGGGGAGGTCTTATGCGCATTAGGTCTCCACCGCTGGCTGACGTCGGCGAGGGAGGAGCGTGGGCGGAGACTGACTCAGTGCCGAGGGACATCGGCCCTGATTTCAGGTAACTGGCTGAAGGTTTTTTAACCCCTTCAGCCTCACGGGAGGGGGGGACCTTTTAACCCTATAGTGCCAGAAACGGCTTTGATTTCCTGGCACTATAGTAGGGATAGGCAATCTTCAGCACTCCAGATGTTTTGGACTACATCCCCCCTAATGCATCATGGGAGGTGTAGTCCAAAACTGGAGTGCCGAAGGTTGCCTATGCCTGCACTATAGGATCCCTTTAAGCACAGTCTACCTTCAGGAGAAACAAAGCCTTAATATCAGTGACCGCAGTGTCTGTAAGGACATTGGCTTGTAATAAGAGAGATGATCTTCAATATTAGTTAGTGTCAATATTTTACTAGACAAGTCAACATTCCACATAGTCCTCAAAAAGTGGCTCTTTGAAACTCAAATCCTGCTGAGTTTATTTTATGATATTTTCCTCAGACTTACACTCCAGAATCCATACAGAATTTGGGGGCTTTACTCACTGCATGGCACTCAAATGCCCATATTAGGTATATGGCTCCTATCCTGGCATCCGTTCTCTCTTTATTGAATAAACCCAAGGCTCTGTTGGACCAACAAAAGTACTGCAATGATGGAAACGACGATAGGAAAGTTCACCCCATTGTACAGCTGTGAATACGGAGCTTCAGAACACACTAAAAGAATACCTGACTCATCCACAACTGGTAATGCAGAAACCCTTCTTTCCACAAATATATTCAAAGCTTTGATGATGGGAGTGTGTGGATGAATGAAGGCAATGTTGTGGTAAGTTCCTATCCCAAGTTCCTCCAAGTTCTTCTTCATGAAGGCAGGCTTTGGCATTTCAGACACCTAGAAAACACAATGAGAAGTGAATTAAATTAATGAGCGACCCAGTGATACACACAGAATGATTTTGCATACTGGACAGAGACTGGACATATCAGGGACATTACACACATATACATGGGGTTATTTACCAAAAGTGGGAATTCTAAATGAACTCAAAGTGAATTTATAATCTAAGGTCAAAATAGTCAAATTGGAAAAAAACTCAAAGTCCACTATGATGTCAGTTTGGCTACTGTGGCCGGAATTTTTTTTTAGTTCTTTATTTTTGCGAGTTAAAGCATAACAAATAACATTGCATGTGAATCATAGTAGTACATGCTGGAGACATTAATATTGGCCTTGGTATCACATAGCTGGGATCAACTATTTTTTTTAAATGTTACTTTTCTGCCTAAGCACCCTCTTACGTCTAGGAGAGATAAAACGATCTATAATTGAAGGGGTGAGGGTAGTGGGCTTTTGCGCCTTGCAACTTATCATAGTTGCGCTATTAAACTCGGGCTTACATAAGGCATATATGGGGTAGGAGGTGAGCGTAGGTGCCTTCTATCGCTAGAGGAATTAGACACAAGTATAGATTCCTAGCCAGGAGGCAGGGTACAGTAGCCGAGCGTGCAGTACTTTGCTCTAGTGGGTGCAGTGCCATATCCTTGCACGTTAGATTAAGGGTGGGGAAAAAACGGGCCAAGTCAGTGGTTTACGGAGCCAGGGTGCACATAGTAGACTCAGTTGTCTGCCACCCCGAACTAACCGGGGTGACTCCCGCAACATTCCACCATGGGCGATCAGTTGCTGGAATGTTCTCAGGTATGCGTAGGGCCTGGAAGAAAGCTGGTGCTTCAGAGAGATGTGCCATCTGGTTTGTCTTTTCAACTAGTATTCGGTGTCGGCCCCACTTGTAAGGTATGGCATGTTCCTGTAGTAGTTGTGGTAACTTGCTAGAGGGATTGTCACCATGCCAGAGTATGCCTAGAAAAGTCCCGAAAGAATGCTAGCTGTGCCCCTTCGAATGTCACCATTGGAGAGCCTCTCACGGCCCCCATAAATACTCCATGGTCTGTGTCCCGCAGTAGCTTCAGCAGACCGTCCCTGGGTGTGTCTTGGGCTGCGCTGGGTGCCTTCGTGAGGCGAAAGCAGGAGTCGACTGTTATTGGTTTTGCTTGCTTGGGAATTAGCAGAGTGGCAATTAGTCTCCTACAATAGTGTGGGAGTTCCGCACCGGAGATCGTTACGGTGCCGTGCTCGGGCCTTGTCCTCCATGATGGCTATTTGCGCTTGTTGTTCCGCACATTGTTTACACAACGCGCCTATAGTGGCATCAGTAGTCATTTGGACTAGTTTTGTGCCCTCCATGCCTTCCTCCATTGCCTGCACTCAGTTAGTGTTGTAACCCAAATTGGTGCCAAAGCTGTGTTAAACATGGTCTTACTTTCCTCCCTTAAAGCCTTAATGTCTGCTTTGGTGGATGGGGCTGAGTCCCCCAGTTCAGCAGGGGGCCCGATGTACCATGCTTGCCTTAGGCAGAGGGAAGGTATCGGCTGCAGCGCTGTCCACAACAGACGACATAGCGGTGTAGACCTCAGCGGGCGCCATCTTGGCTGATTCCGGCCGCAGGGTCGTACAGAGCAAAACCCCCGCTATTTCGGGAGCCCATGCCCGGGTCCACTCGCTGCTTCTTAGCCTTTTCCCCCATAACATTGGGTATCTGGCTAATGCCTTTGTGAGCTTGATCCCAGGGCTGGTACTGGGATTTAGCCGATGCCAAAAGGGTAAGTGAGCAGAGCTGCCTCAATGTCGTGGCCTGAAATGTTAATTCACTTTAAATTCTCACTTTAGTGAATAACCCTGATTTACGTATATAAACAGCAAATGGCTTCTCTTCCTGTCCTCCGTGATATTCTTTGCCTTAAACCAAAAGGAGTCTAAATCCTCTTTAAACATGATTAGATTTTAAAGGTGTAGACTAAACACACATTGTGGCATCACTATGGGTCACTATTAGCAAACAAAGTCCTGCAAAGGGACATTACAAAGAGTGCAAACAATTTAAATGGCCTCTGTCTCTCAATCTATGCATTTCTGTCAGACCAACAAGCCAAATATATTAATTCTCAATGTTTAGATCAGTAAACACTGCTGGGTCTGACTCAATCTAGCTCTTTAAAGTCCTCTTTCTTCAGAATTTCTATTTATTGAATCAAATACCATGCAGGTACCCCGGCACTACAGTATGGATACAAATCCAGACGTTATGTGTAAATTCTGGCCACGTCAAACCTGCACACTATGCTAGTTTCAGAAGTTCAAGGAGCACGGTCTTAGTGTCAGGTCAGTGAGGCTTCCAACTACGGAATATTTAAAAATGGATTGCACCCATAAAGTAACAATAAGGCAGATTAATACAAAATAATGTGTGTGTACATAAAGGTTATATTACATATAATCTTTTATTTCAAATGATAAAATGATGTGAATTTCCCTTGAAAGAGCAATGAAGTAAAGAAAGCATCCATTATCACAGACAGTAACGTGTACATTTGAGAATTTGAATTCCTTGCAGAGCAGAGAGGTTTTATTTAAAGCTCAATGTCCACAGATGTGATTACAGAGTGTAATTATTCTCCTGAATAAAAAGCAGGTCAATGAAAAATGATTCTTTGACACTGTTTTTGCCTCCCAGGTGGCCATGTTGCTAAGAATACCAGTCTTATTCAAACTGTTTGCTCGAGCTAATTAGCCCACGTCAGAAATTAGATGGGACACACGAGCAGCCCACGTGATCAGGCCGGTAAAGCAACACATGGTTCCAGCAGCCCATCTAGTGTAGAGGCCTATTTACACCTCTTAACCTGCGAGCTACATAGCCATGTGTGAAGCCACAAACCAGCAGTGTGTGCATCTCCCTACACATGTGATCACTCATTGATAGAAAAAGGAATACACAAAGTGGCACACCACTAATTCTCAGTCTGATGAGGGGTTTGCATGGTGGTCTGGAGACAGAGCAAGAAAGGTATGACCTAAAGCAGCCTTTGAAACGATAGATCGCGATTTAACCCCTATACAGAAAAGAGAAACATGCAACGCACTCCTGGGTTTATAACACTGTTGAAACCCATCACTATCTACGGAGACAAAAACTAAAGCAAGACAAAAAAAAAAATAGTATCTAGAGATTGGTTTCTTTTTGGACAAAACAACTAATTGGACTTGCACTTCAAAAATGTGGGTGCCCAGGAGCTATAGCAGCTAGTCCTGTCACCATCGTTGTATTTTCAGGTAGATTCGCATATTATGATTTCTGCAGCTGGGGGAGATATGTCTTGTTCGTTATTGTCTTCCCCACCCTTTTATAAATAGATTATCGTATTACCAGTGCATTGTACGATTCCCTATATGGTTATGTTTTGTGTATGTAATTGAGTGTGTCACCATAAGAGAGATGTAATGTGGATAAGGGCTAGTTCCAATTGAAAATAAAGTACTGTCTGTTAGCAACACTGGGAACTGTGTGGTTTGTTCATGGATCCCACTAACAGAGTCTTCGGACCTATTGGCTGGCTGCACCAATCCGATTCCTGGGACGTGTTAAAAAAAATATAAAAAATAAACAACGTTCGTCCTGAGAGCCTTTGTAAAGGAATCGGCAGGATATACTGTAGGCAGAGGTGTTGATACCTGCCTGGAAGTAGAGACAACAGCCTGGTCCAGTGGAAGAGGTCCTTAGAGACCTTAGTCACACTTCAACGACGGGTCTGAAGAGCTCTTGGGTCCCTAATAGCAGCTAGCTGACCTGGCGGATATACATGGTTGGCCACCCTTTGTCCTGATAAAAATATGGAATATCCTGTGAATAATCCTTTCTGACCATTCATCTTGCTTACTACCTTATTTTCAAAGAAGATTCCATATTTGCAAGACTACGTTCAATACGTAACATTTTGACAGTTTCTTTGTTTCAGTCTAGCCAACCGACCGCCGCGTTGGACAAACATTTCTACTGAACTCCTGCGAACACAAGAGGCAGGTCCAAGCCACATCTCTCGCCTCTCCAAGAGAGACCAACATGTTGCCTTATTTCACTATTTGCTGGGAACAATAACTGGGTTTTAAATAAAAAGTCTCCTAAACAGCAGTGCACAATCTCCAGCCAGACACATTTTAAGATCTTTTTACAGACATGGATACATAGAGACATTCAAAGATCAGAGAAATAAACACACACACACATATATTGCGAATGTATATATTTTTTTACTTACAAATAGCTGAAGAAACTTGAGGATTCTTTTGTGGGTGAGAATATAAAGTGCATTCCCACTGACTGGATCAATAACTGGCAGCCTGTGGATTTTGTTTTTTATCAGAGAATATACTGCATCAAAAAGGCTGCGTAAAAAGAAAAAGAAATATAAATTAAAAAAAAAGGTATTAGAGAGAAAGGATCCACCCCCTCCCACTACTATTATATTTGTCCTCCCCCCACCCCCCAAGTGGTGCAAAACAAAGTAAACCATGCAAGTTATGTATAAAAATGGGAACTTCTTGATTGGAAATAGCAGAAGAAAGTTTTTCAAATTTTTTCGATTAAATATAAAATAGTGGGTTTGATTCTTATTAAACTTTATTTAATTTTCTTTACTCTGAAATTAAATTTTTGATTAAAAAGGGACACAGTTTTGTGCTGTTATTAAAAATGTGTGTTATATTCCCTATGATCACATTTACGTTACGTTTTTCAGAATTGTCATTTAGTGCCACCTAGTGGATTAAGTGGATTAATACTCAAAGAAGACGCATCGGATAATGTTTCAAATGGAAACGCTTGTCCTAAAGCATTTGCATTTTAACACTTCAAATCATTAAAGTGGTTACGGTGCGTGAAGTAACTCTTTAATGGACGTATAGAATACTTTAAGCCAAGGCAAGATAGACTATAGAAATAGTGGATTTTAAGGATATATGTTAAATTGTAAATAGTAGATTTACTGCAAATATTGAAAAGGATCCCTAGTTTAATAAAGATAGTTTATTCAATAAAACAGAAAAGGCCTCTGGTCCACGCAGGAAAAAAAACAACTCTTAATGAGAAAGTGGGAATTGTTTACAAATAAAACTCAAAATTCCATTTTAGGCCAATATAGCTAATTGTAAACTATATCCATATCCGTTATCTTTTCAATCCGGCTATTTTTGAGTAAAATTAGAATTCCTGACAATTCAGAAATTACCCCCGACGCAGTCGCCTTCCAAATCAAAATAAGGATCAGGAACTCAAACCTTACCTTGCATCTGGGGATATGTTCACCAAAGGCTTGAATGTTTCTTGTAAGTATAGTTCTGTATGAATTAGAGAGAATTTCAGTCAATACACAATGATAAACAAACACGCAGCTTACTACAAGATCAGAAAGATACAATTCAAGGGCCATTAGTTCTCGTGTTTTACTGGCAAAGTCCTTAAAATGCAAATATATATATATTTTAAAGTTGTACTGAAACATCATTGAAAACACTGTGATCTGTTTATTCTAAGTTCTTAGAATGTCTGATCTGAACGCCAGGAATAACCTTAGCAGATTTTATTCATAACAATCAGACGGTTGTACCTGTAAATATAATAATGCTCATTTTATAAAAATCTGAATAAACATTTGAAAACTTTTAAGTAAAAAAAAAAAACAACACATAAAACTGATAATAAAAAGAGTTGGACACTACAGATGCTGAAAGTGGCAAATATCTGCACTCGAGCACAATGCAATTAATCATGCATATTTTGTTTTTTATGATGAGAAACAATGCTTGTGAAATACAGGATATCAGCGTCTCACATAGGAAGCATCGAGACAGCCAGCAGGACTCATACCGCTGTTTGTTTTTACTATGAATGGAAGGCATTTTCCAAAAGAAATAACATATATAATAGATACTACTCCTACGGCTTCCTAGCTGCGATCTTAGCAACGTACCAGGGAAAACAATACAAGGAAGTGACGGAGATGTCATGGGGAGTGCTGTATAATCTCATGCATTTGTGCATTTCATATTCTATGGATTTAAGCAGTTGCACTTGTTTAATTCAAGAAAATACGTGAATTAAATTACTAAAAGCTTTTATTGTCTATCTGAAAAGTTTCACAATTCCTTATGGATGCAATACAACCAAACATCATTCATCATATAGTATGATCTTAGACAGGTATCACCGAGCAGGGAATTCGTTTGTACAAATCACGGCATAATTAAAGGAGCCGTCTATGCACCAATAGCACTTTAATTTTAATGAGCATAGCTCCTGCCACTGGGGCTATGACAATGGAAATAGTGCAGAGAAACGGTTCAGTGTACATGTTGCAATGCCCACGTCTATTAGTAGCTGTCACATAAACAATCACTAGGGGCTTCAGAGACAAACGGATTCAATAATTAAATCAATTTAACATCCAGGGTGCAAAGTATGCAGATACCGGAGGCTGTGTGCATCCAATGCCACAAACTCTAATAGCAACAGAGATTTTATTTAATATGCCCTTTCACCTATTTAGAATACTGCCCCCTTGTGGTGTGTTTTTTCCTTCTTCATTAGAGAATTTATTTCAGAGAATAAAGTATGTTATAGAGCTGGGAGTCATTGTGCTGAAAAAGTCACTTCGATAAACTGATCCTATTATTACAATACATACCCCTCCACGTCTCTATTTTGTGTTCCTCTAATTCATAAATCTGTACCTGCAATTAAACAGAAAATGGAAGGTTCAGCAGTCTGATTAATATTAAGCAATGCAAGGATCGCACAGCACATATCATAGACATTATATCACTTGGTATAGCAGAACCTCATTCGCTGGTAACACTCCACCGGGAGAGTTTTAGGACAGCCCAATGGTTCTTAAACCTGGGATCTGGTGGGGCCACAATAGTTGTAAACAGACTAAAATAAATTGGTTACTGTAGCATCACAGCCTTTTCTAGCTGTTGAAGGTGGAATTTAGCAGAATGTACGTTGCAATAAACTACAGTTTAATAAATGGATGAGCCAATATTAAACACTAAATAATGGATCACCAAGCTTATTACAATTACATCATTTATCTATCTCAATGGTTCTTCACCTTTGACCGTAAACCAGACAGACAGACCACAATTTTTTTCCACATTATGTGAAGGAAAAAAAAACCAAAAAACCATTGTATTTCTAGCTCCGTTATTAGTTACCCAATATTGGTATGGGTGTAATTAATAACGGACTTACAGATGTTCTAGATATCACAAGCAAAAAGCTAAATTAGAATTGCTTCATGTTTTATTGTAATAAATGTTGCATTATAGATAATCTACTTCTTTTCAATAAACGTTTGTGAACCCAACAACGTCTTTTCCATACTTTACAGTTCAAACTATTGATAAATAACATCTTTCTCTGCAATGCCTTCCTTGTATTTAAACTTACCATGGGAGATTTGTAGTATCGATGCAATATATTTATGAAATCTGTAATTGTTAACATACCTGGAAAATAAGACAAACATTAACACAAATTCAAATGTAAAAAAACCCTATAAATCTATTATAGACAGACACACACACAGCACTCAGAGGACTTAATGCCATGTTACAAGGTTGCATATCAATAACCTCAATGTTTCAGTCCAGAACTGACGTATCAAGACTTCTACAATGATCAGTTTTCATTTTCTGTATTCAGGAATGTATAATCAAAACACTGGAAAAGCAATATCCCTGATTAAAGTACAGCACTTTGTAATCAAACTTATAACATGGATGTATAAAAGATTCATGTGGAGACAACACTTTGTTTAGCCATGTAAATGGTACTCAAGCGGTCTGCTACATAAACTGGAATAAAAACATTCAAAGTCTATTTAACATACCATTCTAATTGCATCAGGGGAGTGGGACATCTCGCTTTAACCTTTTCTGCATGATCATAATAAAAGATTTGCTAAATACTGGAGCAGAAAGGGTTAAAAAGCCATTTAACTTCTCTCCACAAAATGTACCAGTAACACAAATCGACTGACTTAAACAGAGCATTGCACAAAGGAGAGGCCTACAGTGGCTTTCATTTAACATAGTGCAGAGCATTTCATTCGCGTCTAGAACTTGTAAAGGAGTTCTTTATAAAAGACTTTATCAAACTCTCTTTTCCTAACTCCTCTCCAGTCCTGCATTCCAGATCACTGCAGCCCTGTAATTAAACACATCCCCAAGGCAGCAATGTACACTACCGACCGATGAGCCATAAGGTATCAAAGTCTAAACTAGTTTTGGGGGGAGAGGGGGGGTGGAGGGGAGATTGTAATTTAACTGTACAACATCTTCTATACCCAAACACCATTCACAGAAAACAAACAATATGGTGTGTGTCTGATATATATATATATACACACATATATATATATATATATAAAAATATGGGTATACACATATAGACATACACTTTACTGTGTCTAGCTGATTTGTAAGAACTTTAGACTGAATCAAGATTGTATCAAGAAAATTACACTTAAAGAGCGGTTCCACTTACTTCCAGAACACATGCATACAGTAAAGAAATATATATATTTATTAAATATAAAAAAAAGATTTACACACATGCAAGAGAAGTACAGATCACAGGAAAGAACTAGCCTGAAACGATGAATGCAATGGCAGAACATTAGCATCAAACCTTGGCAGTGCCAGGACATCTTTGTATAAAAATAATATTAAAGGGGTGCAGACACAGTACAATGCTGTAAAGCAGCTTGTATTGAAGCAGACACAAGCTACAAAGTCACAGTCAGCTAACAGGATTTTTCTCAACTAAACCACATTGCAAACAACAAAATCTAAATAGAAACACCAAAACCAAAAAAAAAACGAATGAAACTGAGCGAGTGGAAGATTGAATGAGTCACTTCACCAACGACATTGGCACCGGGAAAAATGTAAATAATGAAAAATAGATAAAGTAGGAGTGAGAACACCACGTTCACAACTGAGAAGCTAAAAATTTGTTACAAATAAAAGATAAAAAGGTTACATTTCTCAGAATGACGAATGACAAAAAAAATGTCAGCCTCTTTCTTGCTCAGTTTCCCCTTCTTTTTGGGTTTGCTGCTTGTGTTGAAATTTTGTTGATTGCCATTTGATTTAATTAGGAAAAAAGTCCGGTTAAGACAAAACGTTGACTGTGTTGTTAGGCTCTGCTTAAACTGAAGTCTCATTTGTGCTTTGTTAACCTGGTCAGAATAACACGCAACTACGAAGGAGATCTGAGAGTGAAGCCCTAGATAGATACCGTATAAGTCGACCCGAATATAAGTCGAGACCCCTAATTTTACCCCCAAAAACTGGGAAAACTTATTGACTCGAGTATAAGACTAGGGTGGGAAATGCAGCAGCTACTGGTAAATTTCTAAATAAAATTATATCCCCCAAAAATTATATTAATTGAATATTTATTTACAGTGTGTGTATATAATGAATGCAGTGTGTGTCTGTGTGTGTGTGTGTGTATATGAATGCAGTGTGTGTGTGTGTGTGTGTGTGTGTGTGTGTGTGTGTGTGTGTATGTATGTATGAATGCAGTGTGTGTGATGCAGAGCCTTGGTGGGGGGGTGGGCATTTTTATTTATTTTTTTAAATTATTATTTTAATATTTTTTTTGTTATATTTTTAATATATTATTTTTACATTATTTAATTTTTAAAGATTATTAATATTTTTATGTTTTATTTAAATTTGGATGTTATTTTTTTCGTCCCCCCTCCCTGCTGGTTAGCTGGCCAGGGAGGGGGGCACTCGTTCCCTGGTGGTCCAGTGGATGGGCTGTGTAGGAGGGGGCTGGCAGCGAGCAGTAACTTACCTTTCCTGCAGCTCCTGTCAGCTCCCTTCTCTCTCCTCCGGTCACCTCCCCACTGTAAATCACGCGGTGTGACTGCCGCGCGGAGCGTTGCCACGGTAACCCGTGGCAACGCTCTGACCCCACGGCTCTCGTGAGATTTACAGTGGGGAGCTGACCGGAACGCAGGAGAGAGAAGGGAGCTGACAGGAGCTGCAGGAAAGGTAAGTTACAGCTCTCTGCCAGCCCCCAACAGGACTGACGGGCTTGTAATGAGCCCGGTGGTCCTTGTCTGTATTATGGCAATGTAAGTTGCCATAATACAGACAATTGACTCGAGTACAAGTCGAGTTGGGGTTTTTCAGCACAAAAAATGTGCTGAAAAACACGACTTATACTCGAGTATATACGGTAGATGGATGCAAAGATTCGCTTAACATTGCACCAACATTGTAAAAAAAAAAAAAAAAACTACTCTACATACACTTAAATACATTATTTTGTAGGAATACTTGGCTCAATAAAGAAAGCTTGCTTGTGTACTAAATTTCAAGAAATAAATGGAAACCTTTCACATAGCCATTCATCCAACAAGCAAAATGATATATATATATCTCAGTGGTTCCCAAACATTTTAGGTTCAAGGCGCCCTTAATATTTCAATATTTTTTTCAAGGCGTCCCAAGTCAAAAAAAATTCTAGGTTGTATACATGTACAGCGCTGCGGCATGTACTGGGCCCCTATTCAGCAGAAATGTTTCTCTGTCAGGGACGGATCCAGAACCTAATCTCGGGAGGGGCACTGGTAAATTATTTAAAGAAACAATCCATGCACCATAACCACTACAGCACTCTAGTAATTATGGTGCCAGGAATGCTGTGGTGCCCTCCCGGGGTAAGTAATTAAATTGTTTAAGAACAGTTCAACAACTTACCTGGGGTCTGCCGGGTTAGGGGCTGTAGTAGGGGATAGGGGCACAAGAGTGTGTGTGTGTGTGTGTGTGTGTGTGTGTGTGGTGCAGTGTGTTTGTGAAAGATGTAGTGTGTGCGTGAGGGGTACAGTGTGCGTGAGTTCACGCTCGCGAAGAGAACCCAGTGGAGATGCAGGTTAGAGCTCCCCCGGGTAATCTCTCCCTCCCCTGCCGGCTATAGCATTACACTGCTAGTTGGCTAGTGAGGGAGATCTCTAATCTCCCCTCCAGTCCTGCAGAGCCAGCAGGGGAGAGTGAGGCACGGTTCCCGGTGCTATGATCATAACACCAGGGAAATATTTAGCAGCGGCCCCTGTCTGCCGTGGCGCCGCAGCACACAGTTTAGGAATCGCTGATATATACATACACACCCGTTTTCTTTTTTTCCCCCTAATTTAAGTTCAATTAGAAGTGTTCTTACAATTTTATCTTTTACAAAGGATTTGACATTATTTGAAAAAAATATTTAAAACACCTTCTATACATTTATAAAACATCCAAAATGATTCTACTGACAAACCTATATTTATCAAAAATAAATAAAACCCATCAATAATTTGCTGCCCAGATATTTTGGATATTATCAAATGCATTTCTACTACTTTGAGACAATCACAATAATCACTAAAACAAAAAAACACAAAAACCAACACAACAAATGTTATATTTTCCAATAAAAATTAAACATTAAAAACCTTCATAGCGTGCTTACCTACAAAATTTTGATTTTTTGCTTCCCACAAAGGAGCGGCGCGGACGCCATTAGCTACCAATGCGAAAAAAGCCTTCTTTACCTGGAAGGAAAGAAGAGAGTGTAAATCAGCCAAGCATGGTAGATAAAAGATATACATAGCTCTTTAACAGCTTGTATCGTAGCTCATTTAACGCTGTACACACAGGCAGTACGATGGAGCGCATGGAAACCGCAAGAGTTCAATGGTTATTCTTCAAATATAACATTCCACGGGCTGGTAGATAATGAGAGGATTGTGAAATGCATACATAATCAAATAACTATAGATTTTTGTTTATTAACAGTTAAAAAGAATATCACATATGGGTCACTAGCTTTACTAATAATGTATTAATTTAATGTACAGGCCTCGCGGCTCCTTCTAGTAAAGGCTTTTATATAAAGACTTGTATTTCCTGCTTTTAGCATCAGATAAAATATTTTGATTATTGATGCCCACATTTGTGCAAGTAATAAAGACTTTGAAATCCTCTTTATCTTGGTAGCAGCAGCAGAGGGTGTGAGCTTTAGAGGTTTAAACAAAGCACGTAAAAAATATTTAACAATATCAGAAATGGTTATGGTGCTTGGAGTGCCCCCTTAGAGTTACTGTTGCCATTGTGCAAGTTACCGCTCCATTTTCACTCCAGCAAACACTGTCAAAATATCTACTGGGAGAGGGGTGCAGTGGCAATAAATATAACCTTCACCTTCTTAACAAGTATGGGTACTGGGCGAGTATATCTTCCCATGATGCACTATGCATTATTTTACCATAATGGCCTGCATGCCACACAACTAATGATTCATGCACAAAAACATGAACGACTCTTCCCACAGCCTCCTTGCAACATTTTACTACAATAATGATTTTGGTGCTTGAGTGTCCCTTTAAGCATTAATGCTTTTTATTTTGATCTTGGGAAAAGGACAGATCGTCACATATCCTTAAAATAAAATAAACAAATCTGAAATATTTAGAGTAACATTGGAACTTTTGAATAGTAGAGAAAAGGAGATGGTCACGAAGATCAGTCGTCTCCCCCAGAAAATTTGTAGGACTCATGCAATATCAGACACACTGGCATGCATTGCAGAGCACAAAGCTAGGCAGGCATTGAGTCCCCATCACAAGCAGTAGCCCAGTACTCACTTGTAACGTAGTGTCAAATACAACAAGTTTAGAGCTGGTTGGAACGATGTCGTAACACTTGTGTGATCTCATGAAGCGCATGTAGATATCACTCTCTGATTCTGGAACAGCTGCAAGAGACAAAATGAGTCATTAATGGGGGTTAGATTCAATTATCTGAAATACAAGAGAACAAACACTTAGCAGGAAATGCGAGGTGTGCATTTTTCCATAAAAAGGAGTTGAGGCCTTGATGCAAACCTCTCAGTCAGTTTACTAGGAGGGGAAATGTTCTCTTATTTAATAGTAATCTTCATAGGGCAGATAGCAGCTGCTGTGGACTACAATTCCCATGATGCAAAGCTATGTCCTTTGTTTTCGTTTTTTTTTAGCAGGTATCAGCTATAAATGCACAGACAACCTCTGAAGAACTGTATACCACCAGGGAGTAACAATCCTTTACTGAACATTACAAGAAAGAGAAACACGAGATTACAGTCTAAAAGCAAAAAGATCTTTGCGAATATCAGAAAACCATTTCTCCCAGCAATACGGGTATCATGGCAAAAAGCTGTAATGAAAAGAAAAAGAGGAGATCGACCATCTACGTTATCTATTCCAGAAGTTCCAGACTGAACCTGTTTTTCTGATTTAATAATCTTTATGTTACTGAAGATGACGCAGTAAAGGAATACTAAAATGCGGGAAGTGGCCACGTATACTGGGAGGCTATGTCAGGTTCCAGCAACCATGGTGCACTAACCCTCCTCCAGTCAAGTTAATATTCAATAATTTAGACGTGTTTTTATTTCCATTAAAAGAAAGACATTCATCCTCAAACATCTGTATGAAGAGAGAAAATAAATGAAATAATCACCAAGTTCTGTGTATTTATTAAAAGAAATACCGTACTATACACTACTTCCGCTTCCATAAAGAGAGCCACAAATGGTGCTCACGGCGTACCACATTGCTTCGAATGCAGCTTTCAGACAAGCGGTGATGGATGTTCCGTACATCGATTGGGGACCGATGTGTGTGCATCCACTTACACTGACCAGATTCGCCTTTGAATGTAAGAGCAATTCGTGGCAGTGTTCTATGAAGTATATTTAAATGTTGAGTACCACTGTAGCTATGGTTTTACAAATAAAATAAGAGAAATGTCACAATGTTCTCCTAATTTTATCTTTTTAATCACTTAATCTCTTTAAAAATGTTTCCTTCCTCACCGTCTGCACACCACCACTGGTTGCTTTATTCATTAGGACAGCGGTTAGAGAACCTCTGTAACACACACATGAACTCATACCTGGAAGCCAGTGTGTCATCTCCTTGCAGCGGTTTCTAAATTAAAGTGTCAGTCAGGTTGTTCTCACGGTGCTCTGCATTGTCAGAGAGAAGGGTTTCCTTTCTGCTATTGTCTGCTGACTGTACGTCAGACCTGCCCAAGGCTCCCACATAAAGCCAGCCGGCTTCAACTACATATTACAGTGCAGTCTGTAAACAGACACGTGCATGCAGGTCTAAACCAGCAGCCACAAAACAGGACAGGTACCCACCAGCTGACTAGCTCCGGAGCAACATGCAAGGAGTCTGAAGCCTCCCATCAAGGGAATGTGAATTAGGTCTGAATGCTTGACTGATCACAGGGGACTCTTAACTCTTTGTCTGCAGGAGATGCAAAAGTCAAATACTCTTTGCTTGAATAGAAAGAAAAACCTGGATAATGCAGCAAATGATATGCTTTATATGAAAATGTACTGTTTATATTATTTTAACCTGACTGCTGGTGAATGCCTTGATAAAATGCCATTCTTAGTTTAAGTTTCTGGGTATGCCTTTAAGCATAAATGCATAGAACAATAAGTATGGCGAGATCGCTTGGGTACCCAAGCGTCTCTACATGCTCTCACAGTAGGGAGCACAGCACATCATATTAGCCTTATAATACTCAAATCAGAAAAGGTACATTTTGCTTTTGTTGGTTTTTAAACCACGTCATGGTATCTATGTTTTGATCCAACCCAATGGGGCTCAATTGCAACTGATCTCAAGAGGATAAAAACCTGATCTGACCTTGCTGCAGCTGGAGCCATATCCACAAAGATATCTCACCAGCAATTAATTGCAGGTTTAGCCAAGAAATATAGAAATATAGGTACGCCAAAACTCAATGTCTGGCAGAGTTTCCCCAATCCCACCTTCTTTGCCAAAACTTATACTAAAGATGGTGTATACCTGCACACATCAGTCAATGTATAAATGTGCAAGTGATGTGTGAACAACCTGTGAATCACAAAAAGGGGGCCACTGGCAATCTTCGCAAATGAGCCAAAACATTTATCATAATGATAATAAATTATTAATGCAGACAAAAATATGGGGACACTCAAGTCCTATCTTCCCCCAACACTTGCAACACTAGGCACCCAAAAGCCACATCTTCAGAGGTCATGACAATATTATTTGGGGAAGGTATAAAAAGATGAGCAAGTAGATGCCTTACCAATTTGTTCTGGAGAGAAACAAGATTTCATGGCCCATGAAGTAGCAACCTCCCTATAGGAATGTGAAGATTTCACAAATGTGATGTTGGCCAGAAAAATTAGATCCCTTAGGCAATAGAGAGGAAACCACTTTACCATTGGCTGCCCCTTGGACACGTATGAACAGCTGTTGAGAGGAACAGGTTGTTTGTAAATATTAAAGTACTTGACCAGTCATTGCAATCTCCACTCTAAGTCAGAAATAAGATGGGTGATAAAGAGTCAGGAAATCACTTCTTGGTGATGGTAGCTGAAATCAGGACATTTAGATAAAAGGATGGCTGCACCGCCAACACCACCTTGTCCACATTAAAGATTTGGTACAGAGGTAAGCACGACAGGGCCTGAAGCTCAACAATACATTTGGCCAAGATGGTGGCATGGCCACTTAAAAGAAAGCTTTAATAGAGAGAAGTTTTGTGAGACAGGAATACAAAGGCTCGAAGGGAGCATCACATACAACCTTCAGCAGTATCTTTACATCCAAGTTGGATATAGTTTTGCAAGCTGGAAGGTGAAGGTGGGTAACTGCTATGTAGAGACACTTGATGAGGCCATGTATCTGGATAAAAATCTGATTAAGAGCCGCAATCTGCATTTTAAGAAATAAAACAAACATTTCTTCAGACTGGAATGAAAAAACGTTAAGTTGACTACCCTATACTGATCTCATGAATTCTACTCCAGCAGAAACACTCAAATGGAAGAAGAAATTCCAGATACAATGATATATACTGAAAGTAAATCTCTTGATAGATTACAATAATGGGTCAACAACCTCCTCACCCAATCCTTCTTAAAGGGACACTCCAGGCACCCAGACCACTTCTGCCCATTGGAGTGGTCTGGGTGCCAACTCCCACTACTCTTAACCATGCAAGTGTAATTATTGCAGTTTTTTATAAACTGCAATAATTACATTGCAGGGTTAACTCCACCTCTAGTGGCTGTCTACTAGACAGCCACTAGAGGTCACTTTCTGAATCATAGCAAAGATTTTCTTTGCTAGAGAGTCGCTGGACGTCCTCACGCTGTGTGAGGACCTCCAGCGTCGCTCATTTCCTCATAGGAAAGCATTGGAAATCTTTTTCAATGCTTTCCTATGGGGAGCATTAATGCGCATGCGGTCTCCTCGGCTGGAGGGCGGGATCAGTCTCGCCCACCGGCCGACGGAGACAGTAGGAGGAGTGGCGCGGAGGAGGAGACAGCGACGAGGGACATTGTCGCTGCCTCAGGTAAGTGACTGAAGGGGTTTTCACCCCTTTAGTAACTGGGGATTGGGGGGTGGGAGGGAGAGGGAACCTGCAGTGCCAGGAAAACTGTTTTCCTGGCACTGGAGATTCCCTTTAAGATAAGCTTTCAGATACAAGCTTTTGTTTGGTGAAAGGTCTCTATGGTCTGCATTGCTACCGCTTGAATTTCAGTAAGTCTATTGAAATCAGAAGCCTCCAATATTTCCCTTGAAAGAAATTTAGCATGTTCATAAATCATACCATTCTAAGCCAAAATGGAATGATAGCAATAACCTCAGGGTCCTGTCCGATCTTTCTCATGATGCAGGGGGTCAAGGTTTACAGGAGGGAAGGTATAGGTTAGCCATACTAACAACACTAGAGACTGACCGATAGAGCATCAAAAAGAGTCTGGCTTGTCTCTTGCTAAAACGGAGATCAAATAATGCACTTTTTTATTCTGGCATGAAGCCATTTACTGCTGATTTACTGCTGGTCTTCTAAATAATTTGGCCAGTTTTTGAAAAGTTGAGAAGCTGAGTTCCAAGTCCTGTTGACCCACTTCCCTTTGCCAAGGTAATTTGCCAAATCATTTTCTAAACTTTTAATACAAACTGCATAAAGTGCGCATCAATATTTTTCTGCCCAACTCATCATCTGACCATGGTACACGGGTCCGTTACAGATAGATATGCTGCTATAGAATAATTGTCAGAATAGAACAGCTTGATAAAATTCCATATTCCTTGAGCTCAGAAACTAGACAAGTCCCCCAACCTACTCTTATTGCAAGAATCCAATGAGAGCAATGGAAGGAAGATCCAATCATTCACCACTGATGTCAAATGACCACATCTGTCTGGATGCGAATTGGTGAGTCTAGCACAGGCTTCCCCAAACTCCGGCCCTCCAGATGTTGCTGAACTACAACTCCCATGATTCTATAATAATAGAAATAGATAGGCTGATAATTTTGGGATAGCCTGGTCTAGCACTTACATGGAATGGTTCCATTCTCTTAAGAACTTTTCTTGAAGAGGAAAAATTACATTTCTAGCGAATTTTACTGTGGCAATGTAAATAGTCAAGACTAACCATCTCTTTGTTTTATGGAAAGAATAAAGCTTTGCTGATTCTTGTTCATTCTCTCCAGGAAGAAAGGAGGAGAAAGGATGGCATGGAGGACAAGCTGACAGGGAATGACAGGGTAGCACAAGAGGTAAGGGGCAAAAGGGGGGCGCCATTGGTTGCCTGGTGCCTGCATGCTGTGTTCAGATGATAATATTGCACAAAATTTACATTTCTCAACGCTGCCGGTGATGGAGTGACAACTCCGACAGCTAATGGTTTAATATCTGTACATGCAACGTTTCATAGCGAAACACGGCACACGCAGATTCCAGGCACCATGACCACTTCCAATCACTTATTTGTTGCTTGGATTTACCCTTTATAATTCGATAAATATATATACAATAATAATAATAATAATAATAATAATTATATATCTAAAAATATAAAAGTGCATGAGCATCACGTTAGAAGGGGGGATATGATTTTAAATATGCTCTGCAGCCTGTATGATGTATACTGTACATTACGCAGCAATGAACAGAATAACAAAGGTTTTCGTCTTTGTTCCAAAGTGTCGGGCAGTGAGTGATTGTAATGAGGAAGTGAAGCACACGAAGGGAGCTTAGAAGCAGAGATACAAGCTGTTATAGTACAGCTCCGGAATCACGCTGCCATCTGTTTAATAAGGATCTGTCAGGAAGACATTTACTAGAACAATGTGAGATACTCTGCTCACTTTATATTCTTTTTATATACTTAGAGATCTATATATGTTCCTGTGCTCAAGGAACGCAGAGCAAGAATGAAGTGTATAAACACAGTACCACAGCCGGTATCTAGGGAACGGTCTGCATTCTAGTACTCGGAGACAGATTGCAATCGCCAAGTATGATGTAAGCCATATTTAAAAGAGGGGAGGGGACATAGGTTTGGTAGAATTGTTCAGGAATATGTAAAAGCCTACAAAACAAAAAAACTGCATTAAAATTTATGTTGCATTTAAAATAAAAAAAACAAGGGGGAGGGAGGGGGGACCACAAACACAGCTAATTTTCAAATTGTGTTGAAAAAAAAATAGAGAAAGTTCATCAAAATATTTAGACAGTTACAATTTTCCTTTTCAACACAAAGTATACTCAAAACGCAAGAAGCTTGTGACACATTCTATGGGGTAAATTACAAAACGGTATCATTGTCTGATCAATACGGTATCATTATCTGATCAATACGGTATCATTATCTGATCAATACGGTATCATTATCTGATCAATACGGTTTTAATGTTTTCACTGCATATTGTGTAATACTTTTCAATGTGATCGGAAAAAAAATGAAAAAGGTAAAGAAAAATGTAACGCCGCCGAAGGCAGAAATTGATATCTGATCAAAACTGGGCTTAAAGGAACACTCCCAATACCATAACTACTTCAGCTTATTCAGCCATCTTACATTCCATAGTCAAACAGTTTTCCAACAGTTTAACCCAAAGTTGTTCCACTCAGCCGCCGCAGTATGAGGAAAGTTAAGTTGAGCGGTTGTTGATAGGCTGAGAGTGTCAGGTCAGCTAACGTTCTCAGCCTATCACTGACCGCTTCATTGAGTGAAATAGTACACATCATATGGTTAGTGAGATGATGCGTTGAAGAAGTCAGGTGGCAGTGATGATGTCGGGAGGCTGAGTGCCTGGACACTTCTATACCCCCCCCCATAACCACTTCAGAGAGCTGAAGGTGTTGATAATAATCAAAAGACTGCAATCTGAGGTCGGGACTTGACCTTCATACTGATGGGTTGCATGGGGCACGAGCTCCTGACATATCGAACAATTGATGACTCTGGGGGCTTATATACCATACACCTCTCAGACTTCAGAGCCGATGTCTGGCACACTCCCAGCAACTCTGTGCTGACCCTGACTCAAGCTGCTCCGATTAGTGTGCAGCTCCTGCCTCTGACTCGTTGTGGCCTGGTGTGTTCCTGCAGTGGGGGAAGCAGACGATTTATCTGCCTTGGTGAACCAGGGCACTGCTGTAGACAAGCAAAGCCCCGTACTCCCCACCCTGTATGCTGGTGGGTGTGATCCCGGTCTCCACTGGGCAACATTCGCTCCTGTACAGAAGCCTGCAAGTTTGGAACCTCTGCACTGCGTGGCATATCCAAGATGGCCGCCGCCTCGGAATTTTAACTCAGCCAAGAGGGCCAGAGCTCGAAGGACCTCTTTAATGCCCGGTTTGATGCAGTCTGCCAGAGGTTCTGGCTCCGAATCCGCGACCGATCAGCGTAACTTACTCCTCCAGTTGTTAAGTCCCACACTGCAGACTTTGCTACCCGTCCTTCTGGGCTGGGGGCTCCCTGGGATTTGCCTCCCAGCCACCGTCCATACACCAAATAGATGTTCTACTTTGGGTCTCCCTTACACTCTGCTTCTTTCGGATGCTTTTTAACCCCTTAAGGACCAAACTTCTGGAATAAAAGGGAATCATTACATGTCACACATGTCATGTGTCCTTAAGGGGTTAAACCCAGTAGTATCAGTTTTTCTATTCAGCTATATGTATAACGTGTCTCACATTATTAGCCCCTGTGGTTATTTCTCATAAGCCTGGCTGGCATGTTTCTGTTCTAACATGTTTTGTATTTGACTGTAATCTTCAGGTTTAGCTATTCATACCTGATTCATATTTAGCCTAGCCTGCCTATGCACCTAGTTTATAATACCTTATAATTACACATGATTGCCCAACATGTTGCTTTTTCTACGCCTGACTTATTGATGAAAACTCATTTTCTGTGTCAGCCATTATACTCCATGTGTCCTGAAGCTCTACTCACCTCTGCATTTTCAGTGCAGTTCAGAAATTTAGCCATGTCTATCTAGTTTGTAATAATCTTGGGATTTTCAAAAACAAAAACTGTGCATTAAGATCGAGGCCATGTAACCGTTTTTTATATTTTCTTATGTTTTATCTGTTTTTTGCAAAGACTGTTGTGGCTTAGCAAGTCATTCTGTATAACTACGGTATGCACAACAAAAATTATTAAAAATAAAAAGACTGAGGGGGCGTGGCCTGACGGCTCAACTGAACTGTCGCATGAGCTGTTAGCTCCTCCGTGAAACGACCCTCCACAGCGACTTTCATAGCGATAATCTGCCTATTTTACCCACTGAAACGGACAGGAGGAAGAAGACAACAGTATGACAACGAAATCCGCCAAAAAACCCAGGCACAAACAAACCGTGCTACACGTCCAGGAGCTATCCTCGCCGCATTTACAGGCCCAAAATGGCGCCGGAATGCCGAGATCCCCAGCGGCGTGCTCTGATGCCAGCGACCTCACCTCGGTCTCGGAGCCGGCGGATGCACCAGCCACGGATCTTTCGATCCACAAAATGCTACAGGCAATGCAGACATCATTGCAATCTGAAATGTCCAAAATGGCACGGGACATCAGATCGGACATACAAGCCTTGGGAGACAGGACGTCCCGTCTAGAGGACAAATCGGAAGAAATAATATCTGCACATAATACCCTGGCAGATGCTTACACAGAACTCAAAGAGCAACTACATCGCCTTACAGAAAAGGTAGCGGATCATGAAGATAGGGATCGGCGCAGTAATATCCGCCTTCGCGGCATACCTGAGGCCGTTCTACCACAAAATCTCCAGGCCTATGCCATAAGCCTCTTCCAACTCCTAGTTCCAGACCTTACACCACGGGACTTCCTCATTGACCGCATACACAGGCTGCCTAAGCCGAAGTCTCTGCCTGTGACAGTCCCAAGGGACACTATAGTGAAGCTGCACTACTTTACCACCAAAGATTGCATTATGAGAGCCTCCAGACGCACGCAAGATCTACCGGAGCAATTCGCGGCAGTCCAGCTTTACACAGATCTCTCCGCATCCACGCTGTCTAAACGGAGAGAACTGAACAGCATTACCAAAGCCCTACGAGACGCAAACGTCCTATACCGCTGGGTATTCCCGGCCCGCCTGATTGTCAGGCGCAATGGCGTGGACCGCCATATTACCACCATCGAAGAAGGAAGAAGATCCCTAGCGGAGTGGAATATCGCCTTACCACCGCAACCTGACAGAGACACCCCACCTGAACGCAGAAGACCCACGTGGAAAGTGCCGCAAGACTGGAATGTAGCAGCTTCAGCTAAGTGACTCTCCCACACCAACATTTACGCTGCCTTTCCTTCCATACATGAGGGCATATTAGCCCGACACCTTCCCTGTTACAGGACTTAATTTGTTATACTTATTTTTTCTTTTCTAGTTATTTATCACCTTCTCAATCATCGGTACTAGCCTCGCAGATTTGCTCTATTTTTATCTGTGGTTTTCCCACACTTTTCTTAAGGGCTACTGGCAGGCTACGCTAGAATGTTTTATACTTGGGCTACTGACTTAGTAGTGTTACGGGGCTGGGGTGGTTAGCAAATGATGTATATATTGGGCCTCGCAGCCGCGGCGGGACTCTAACTCGGGTCCTCTCGCGGCGGCGATGCAAAGTGTTTGAAGTTCGTCCTATAGCACCCACACACCCCCGGCCACCTCTGTGGAATGCCCATACCGCACGGACTGTTACCTGCCAATAGGGCAGGGTTCCTGAAATTCCATGCGGTCCCCCCCCCCCCCGCCTGATCTAGTTTTAGCACCAACCCGCAAGATTAGAGGCCAGTGCCGAAAAACACCACGCCTTAGAGCAGAAGTTCAGTTCTGATGGCTACGAGGGCCGACCACGGTGTGGTTTGCCACATTTCCCCCCACCAGGCTCAGAGGAGCCATGTTTTTGCCGTCTCAGCCGCAAGGCATTCTCTCTGACGGCCCTTTGTACATAGTTTATATCACCCAGTTCGCATACCAGGAGTCCCCCCTCTGGTACTCACCCCACTATCCCAACTCTCCTACCCCAATATGGTATCTCAGGAGACGCAAGGCACCCGCCAAACTACAAATAATGCTCTATACACAAATTGACCACGCTATAATTCTGACGGGGTCATATTACACTGAGCGCACAACTTCGCTGCCTGTCACTTTCCTGTTAGGAAGGAAATTTAGCCTCTCACCACTTCGCCCCTGCGACCTGCATTGCACCACACTAATGCTACCCCCGCAACGAGTTTCACGACATACCAACTACAATACCTTTTTACCTCTAAATTACGATAACCACTCGCCCCACAAAGAGCTTACCACAGCTGCCCGCCTTCATACGCATTAATGACACTCAATATCTTGTCCTTAAATGTTAAAGGACTAAATACACCGCATAAACGGCGATTAACACTAGATGAAGCAAAAAAGAACAAGGCCCACATAGTGTTTCTTCAAGAAACACACTTCAAATGGGGACACCGTCCCAAGTTCAGCTCTAAATTATACCCCCACGACTATCACTCATGCTTCAAAACAAAAAAGAGAGGAGTATCCATACTAATAAGCAATTCGGTGGCATTTTCCCTTATCAAAAAAATAAGTGACAAACAGGGGCGATACCTCCTACTCCAGTGCCTCATTAACAATGAGCCCTATACATTTCTCAATATATATGGCCCGCACACAAACCAGACGGAATTTTTAGAAACAATGTTTGCCCTAGCCACCATCCATAGACTCGGGGAACTCATACTGGGAGGAGATACTAATTTCCTCCTAGATTGCTCCCTAGATACAACCTCATCGCACAAAATTGCCGCATCATCGGCACGCACACTTAACAAGACTACCTCCTCGCTTTGTCACCTAATCTTAAATAATAACTTCCTTGACCCGTGGAGGGTTCTCCATCCCCTGGAACGGGATTACACGTTCCACTCCCCGGTGCATAATACCTATACGAGGATAGACAGGTTCCTTATACCTTCCACGACAATACACAGAGTAGCTAAGACCCAAATCGGTTTGATAACCTGGTCAGATCATGCCCCTGTAATGCTGACCATAACGGAACACTTCCCTGCAACAGGCAAAGGATCTTGGAGACTGAACGATTCCCTATTGACAGACCCGACACTCACAGAACAACTTACAGCGGACATCACCTCCTATTTCTGTACAAATTCGACCCCCGACGTAGACATAACGACCATCTGGCAGGCACACAAAGCAGTTATACGCGGACTCCTAATCAGGGCAGGTAGCTATGCCAAAAAACAGAGACTCAAAGAATATACTACACTAATCTCAGAGATTACAAACCTCACGCACAAAAACAAATCAGCCCCAACACAATCCCTACAACGCCAATTGTTAACATTACAATCCAAACTCAGGGACATAGAACTTAGGAAAACGACTCATATGCTTCAGCGCTTTAAATATAACTTTTTCACACAAGGAAACAGGGCCGGGGCATTGCTGGCAACACGACTCAAAGCACGTACAGCCAATTCAAAAATAGCTTATTTAACTGACAAGTCGAAACGCAAACTTACGAACCCTCAAGACATAGTGGAGGCGTTTGCAAACTACTATGGCACGTTATATAATCTCAAAGACGACCCTGACACCACTCCTCCACCTAAATCGGCCATAGAGGACTTCCTGGCCAAGGCGAACCTCCCCAAATTGACACCAGATGATGTAACCTCCCTTTCTGCACCATTCACCATAAAAGAAATAGAACGAACAATTCGGCACCTCCCCAAGCACAAGGCGCCTGGCCCTGACGGATACACAAACTTTTACTATCAAACATTTGCACCCACTCTATCACCTCACTTACTCACACTGTTTTGCTCAGGGCGCCCTGCCCCCTGAGATGCTGAGAGCCCACATTTCTACCCTCCCGAAACCAGGGAAATCTCCAACGCATTGCCCTAACTTCAGGCCCATCTCCTTGCTTAACGGAGATGTCAAATTATATGCTAAGCTCCTGGCCAACCGCCTCTCCAGCATACTTCCAAAACTTACACACAATGATCAATCTGGCTTTGTGAGGACCAGACAGGGCTCGGACAATACCAGGAAAATCCTGAATATTCTAGCACATACCAATGCCAGCCGTGGAGAAGGCCTCCTCCTAGCATTAGACGCGGAGAAGGCCTTCGACAGGCTTAATTGGGATTATATGAGAATGGTCCTACAAACTTTTGGCTTTACGCCCCCACTACTTTCTGGAATTATGGCTTTATATAATGAACCATCGGCACAAGTAGGAAATGCAGGTTTCCTGTCTACCCCCTTCAATATTTCTAATGGTACCAGGCAAGGTTGCCCTCTCTCACCACTGCTATTTGTTCTCTGCCTGGAACCGCTAGCCTATGTTATCAGACACCACCCTGATATTACAGGCATGTCGATGGGCACACACGAGTATAAACTGTCTATGTTCGCGGACGACATTTTCTTGACACTAAGCAATGTAGAGACGTCCCTGCCGACCTTACTACGACTTTTAGGCGACTATGGGGCATTATCGTACTATAAATTAAACCAGGCCAAAACCCAAGCCCTACCTGTTGGACTACAAAGAGCCACGATTACAGGGTTGGTTAGGGACTACAGATTCGACTGGCGAAAAAACCACATCACATATTTGGGGGTAAAAATAGCGCCCACTGTGGACCAAATATTTCATTATAATTATAGACCACTAACCCTAAAGTGCAAAGCGGAATGCAACAAATGGAAACCAATGAGACTCTCTTGGTTAGGCAGGATTAACACCATCAAAATGGTCCTAATCCCAAAACTACTATTCGTATTCCGCCTATTGCACATACCAGCCCCACCTTCCTTTTTTAAAATCCTTCAGCAGATAATCTCCAAATTTATCTGGGATTCCCGGAGACCCAGACTATCACACCGCACCCTACAATTGGCCACGGCAAAGGGCGGAGTTGGTCTGCCGGACGTACACGCCTACTACAAAGCAGCTATTCTAGAAGCGGCGGTAAAGCTGCACACCCACAAAGGAACACACCAATGGGTAGATATGGAGGTGGCATACTCCGCTCAGATGCCTCTGGTTGACATTTTGTGGACCCCCTCACCCTACCGACCTAAAATCAGATCCCTACTCCCGACCACTTTACTGACCCTACGTCACTGGGATGCACTACATCGTAAACACAATCCTACCCACAAATTTCACCCTCGCACGCCATTATCGGCATTTCAGACAATCTCACCCTGGCTCTCACTTGGCTCCTGGGCCAAACTGGGAATTACCCATGTGAATCAAGTTATGCAGGGCAACCTCATTAAACCCTTCCCAGACCTGCAGAGGGAATTCAAGCTCGCTAATTCGTCAGTGTTTGCCTACTTGCAACTTAAGGGCATAATTTCATTTCATGTAATGCGAGATCTGGCGCCCTCATCCCCAGGTTCCAATGACATGGCCGTACTGCATGACAGATGCTGGCAAGCCCCAAACAAACACAAATCTCTATCCCTCTGCTACCAGCTGACCCTAGAGGCCACTACCGTGGTTACCCCAAATTTTGTGACCCAATGGCTCAAAGAGAGTGACGATTTCTTAACTGAAGCTGAAGTGCTGGCATCCCCACGGGCTCTCACTGGCCTTACACGATGCTACTCCCATGTGGAGGCTCACAAAAAACTGGTATATAGGTGGTACTTAACCCCCCACAGACTCCACTCGATGTTTAACAAGGTGCCTCCCTATTGCTGGAGATGTGGGACTGAACAAGGCATGATGCTCCACATTTGGTGGGCGTGCCCGCAAATACGGCCCCTGTGGATGGAAGCACAGGCTATCCTACAATCTCTGGGTATCCCCTCGCCACCTATAGATGTCCGTACTGGCTTGTTCCTCTCATACCCACACTCAACTCCAAAGCATGTAAAAAAAGTAATGGCTATTGCTGCTATGGCAGTGAGAAATTTGATAGCGACTCATTGGAAACAACCCCAATGTCCCTCCCGAACACAACTAATAGACAAAATTCACCAGTACTACACATATGAAAGTATGTCAACCAAGTCTGCTGCTCAGCAAAAAAATTTCCAGGAGGACTGGGCATCATGGCTAGCCTTCAGGGCCGACTTGGCCATGACTCCACCACCCTAAGCCGCTGCGGCACTAACCAGGAAGAAGCCGACCCCTCCCCCCCCACACTTTGCAGGCTCTGGTAGCCTGTCTCGTGTACCGAACCCTAGAGATAAATATGTAATAAGATAATGGGCCTCTGTACTATGATTAGACTATGCTATTATACAATGCTGCAATGTATATTTAATGTGACGTCTTCAGTGAAATGTTTCTAATGTCTCTAATGTGATACCCTTGCAAACCCTTCCCCCCCCACTCCCCTTTTTCCTTTCTGTAACCCTAACCCTGATCCCACCTATTTGAAAATAAAAATTGTCAAATTGAAAAAAAATAAATAAAAAGACTGAAACCTACCCCCTATATTTCTAAGATGGTAACATTGTACACAAGGAAGCTTATGAAACAAAAAAACCACACACACACAATTCTAAGCTCTTATGGATGACCCCAAACAAAATTTTAAAACTTTGATAACAAAAACAGGCAGATAGATCTCCCCATAGCTAACAATATGAGGCAAGGAGACATAATGGGTGGTTAATAAAAGTTAAAATAAATAAATAACTGAGAATAATGACCAAACTCTCCTCCAATAACAATGAACACCAGTCCAGAGGCCGACAATTAGCACTCTTACAAGGACATGGCTTTCTTTCTTTACAAGAGATAGACCGAGTCGCCTGGACAACCCTTGTAAGTTCTCAAGTATGCCACTTGAGTTCGGGCGTCTAGTCCCCACAACCATGTGGCGTCATCTGAAGCCTGTTTTTTTAGAATGATCTCAGCCTTGAGCATTGGACTGTTCATTTGAAAAACTAAGCATAACCCAAAGTACATGCCAAGTTAAAGGCAGTTTTTTTGTTTTTTTTAATTCCTAGAAGTAGAATGGCCCAGTGCCCAGTGAGGGCTGGCTACAGTGGATAAAGGATAAACAGAAAATGCGAGGGGGCTTGGCACGGTACAACAGAGATTAAACATTTTCTGTGACTAAAGCTTGAGGGGGTGCATGGCCAATGAATGGCAGATACAGGGCAAGAGAGACACAGAGGACTTGTCTACGGGATTGGTCTTCTCTTGTTAACCAGTGAAGCAATATAAAGCAAGTAACCCCCTATATTTCTAAGATGGTAACATAGTACACTTTCCAGGATTTTAATATCATGTGTACTCCTCCACTATATTTAGCAAATGTGTGCACGTGGGATTTAAAAAAAAAAACAACAAAAAAACGGAGCATGAAATGAAAAGAAAAAAAAAAGAAAAAAGTCAACACAACTTATAGGCGATTTGCAAGAATTTGATTGAAGTAATTTCCAGGGAAGTAATGTCTCCAGTTTAAAATCGGAATAACTAGCATTTATAGAGAAATGTGAAGAAACACACTGAAACGTCTATTCATGGGGATACAAAGATGTTAAAGTGGACATGAGTTAGCAAGAATTTCCCAGGGCGCAGGTGGGAATATAGAGTACAGTAAAGAAATAGAGCAGTCCTTACATAGATACAGTGAAGGAAAACCATAAATCAGATCTCTAAAAATATATTGAGAATTAGATGTAATCTGAGCCAGCGCCGGTCGACTATATATCTACGCCGGCATCTGTTAGTTCGGCTGCTATATGGTCTACGAACCCCCCCAGAGAATCCTAGCTAACCTACATACAGCACGGCTTTTATCAATAGACACTAAAATTGTGGATTTGTGCTGTATAAAGGGAGCGGCACTGGACTCCACATCGCTGTCCCCCTAATTCCGATACACAGGACAAACACAGCTGTGCAGACTGTAGGATTGCTGTAAATGGGATCAAAGAAGACACGTAAATCATTCACATATCCGAGCAGGGATTACACTGTGTTAACATGTCCCTGCGATTGACCAAGAGTGATAACGTTTTATCAGGAATGGCTTATTACTACAGAACCCTTTCAGCTCACTGCTTCCATTTGAGATAAGTACCTGTATGGATATTGTGGCAGAGAACACAAGGGTTAATAGACAAAACACTCTGATATGAACAAGCGATGTGCTCATTAACTAACAGAAAGGATGCACAGACACAATGGAACAGACAGGCAGCAAACAGATTAGCTATGACTGCAGAACTAGAAACGGTAGATCATTAGATCGGGAATTTCATAGACACCGGTTCTACCCTGGTCGAGTCATATAATCGGCCACACGCGCTTCATTTTACAAACGTTATTAAGAAAGAAGGTAAAAAAAATTATACAAATTTACCTCTACAACTGACCTGTCACCTGGCAGTTTGTAATAATAATAATAATAATAATAATAAAAAAGCTCATAGCGGTCTATTTCACTTGGTATTTTTAAATTGGAGTATAGAAGTACGGTGACATTTTCAGTAACTGAAGCTTATTCCGCTGAAGTTTTCCAAAAGATTCAGATTACAAATAATAACCACGAGTATATTGGCAATACTTGTATTCGTGTCATATCGAATCGGACTACCTCACAATGGGACGCGTGCAAGACGATCGCACCACATCATGTGTCTCACAGGTCCTTTTGAGAGGACCATAGCTATTCAGAAGAACACACCTGGGATATGTGCGGTAATGTAAAACATGGAAAATTAAGCTATCAGGAGTTGGATCAGGGATTAACAGTTCAGCATTTACTGGGGTAAATAAAGCAGCAAAGGTTAAGTAAAAAAAAAAAGGGGGGGGGGTGGGGGAATTTACCTCCACTAAACTTCAATGTGGTAGTGACTCTGTGCCTTGTGCTGACTCAGACATACACTTGGGCATCTGATGCCCTTCAGGCGATTGGTATTTCTGCAGTAGACCTGTACATGCGCACAGCACGACTTAACCAAGTTAAATGCATTGCCAGGCTTCGCCCAGTGAAGAGCATAAAAATTTAAATAAACCATGAAGAATTTTGAAATAATCTTAGCACAACCTGCTAACTAGAACGGAGGGTATGACCCTTTCTCTAAAAACAAAAAATAAAACCTTTAATACTATAACCTAT
The DNA here is from genome assembly GCF_036172605.1 of Pelobates fuscus. Lineage (NCBI taxonomy): Eukaryota > Metazoa > Chordata > Amphibia > Anura > Pelobatidae > Pelobates > Pelobates fuscus. The sequence goes on along the minus strand of NC_086320.1, from coordinate 368,861,312 downwards.
TGTTAGTGGTCTTGGTGCAAGATATCTTTGACACAAACTGTTCGAGCACTTTGCCAAAAACCACAGCCCCAAAGCCCAGGTTTATTATCTGCATGAATCCTTTCAAATTTGGACAGAAGCCTGTAAATCTCACAGCCTATCATTGCCATAAAAATTAAGATACACATATTTACATAGCTGAAATGCGTCCATCAAGTTCAGCCTCTCACATCTGGTTTTGCTGCTGATCAAAAAAAAGGCAAAAGACCCAGTTTGAAACCGTTTTAATTTTGCAACAAACTAGAAAAAAAATAAATAAATCTTACCCCAGAATGGCAGTCGGATATCTCTTTGGATCAAGAAGGGATTACCCCTTAAATTAAAAATTATATCCCAGAGAATTAAGTTTTTGGAAGTACCCGGATAAAAACCACCTCTTCAGCAGAGAATTCCACACCCTCATTGTTCATATTGTGTAAAAAATAAAAAAAAAATAAAAAAATAAAAACTTTCCTTTGCTGTATACAAAATATCCGTTCTTCCAGTCTAAATATGTGACATCAGCCCTAAGTATAGTCCTGTTTATGAATAGATTTCCAGACAATGGTTTGTACTTGCCCCGAATATATTTGTATAATGTTATCATATCCCCTCTGAGGCACCGTTTTTCTAAACTAAAGAGATTTAAATGTGTTAACCTATTTTCATAACTAAAATGCTCTATTCCTTTTATTAATGTTCTAGCCCACCTCTGCACTTTTTCTAGTAACATATCCTTCTTTAGAACAGATGCATAATTTGTACAGCATATTCATGGTTTGGTCTTACGAGTGATTTATAAAGATAAATTTGCACAAACAAGGCAGAAGTTCTACATTCTTCTTTATTGTTGGGCAAGCAGAGAGGCAGTGATGAGAATACTGTAAAAGCCCTGTTTTTTTTTTTTTAAATCAAACACCTTAACAAAACCCAGACACAATGCAGCCAAAGGCTCCTTGAACCATATCGATTACAATGAGCTGTTGTGGTTATGGTGCTTACGGTCTTCGTTAAAGCAATATACAGGTGATACTCGAAAAATGTGAATATCGTGCAAAAGTTCATTTATTTCAGTAACGCAACGTAAAAGGGGAAACGAATATATGAGAAAGACGCATTACATACATTCAAAGCAAGATAGTTCAAGTTGTGATTTGTCATAAGTGCGATGATTATGGCTTACAGCTCATGAAAACCCCAAATTCACAATCTCAGTAAATTAGAATATTACATGCAATCAATAAAACAAGGAGTGTACATAGAACAATATCAGACCTCTGAAAAGTATAAGCATGTATATGGACTCAGTACTTGGTTTGGACCCCTTTTGCAGCAATTACTGCCTCAATGCGGCATGGCATGGAAGCTATCAGCCTGTGTGCTGAGGTGTTATGGAAGACCAGGATGCTTCAATAGCGGCCTTCAGCTCTTCTGCATTGTTTGGTCTCATGTCTCATCTTTCTCTTGGCAATGCCCCATAGATTCTCTATGGGGTTCAGGTCAGGCGAATTTGCTGGCCAATCAAGCACAGTAATCCCACTGTCATTGAACCAGGCTTTGGTGCTTTTGGCAGTTTGGGCAGGTGACAAGTCCTGCTGGAAAATGAAGTCAGCATCCCCATAAAGCTCGTCTGCGGAAGGAAGCATGAAGTGCTCCAAAATCTCCTGGTAGATGGCTGCGTTGACCCTGGACTTAATGAAGCACAGTGGACCAACACCAGCAGATGACATGGCTCCCCAAATCAACACAGACTGTGGAAACTGCACACTGGACTTCAAGCATCTTGCAGGGTGTGCCTCTCCATTCTTCCTCCAGACTCTGGGTCCTTGGTTTCCAAATGAGATGCAAAAGTGGCTCTCATCAGAAAAGAGGACTTTGGACCACTGAGCAACAGACCAGGTCTGTTTTTCTTTAGCCCAGGTAAGACGCTCCTGACGTTGTTTAGGAGCGGCTTGACAAGAGGAATACGACATCTGAAGCCCACGTCCAGGATCCGTCTGTGTGTGATGGCCTTTGATGCACCGACTCCAGCCTCAGTCCACTCCTTGTGAAAGTCCCCAACACTTTTGAATGGCCTTTTCCTGACAATCCTCTCCTGGTTGCGGTCATCCCTGCTGCTTGTGCACCTTTTTCTTTCACACTTTTCCCTTCCACATAACATTCTATTAATGTGCTTTGATACAGCACTTTGAGAACATCCAACTTCCTTCGCAATTACCTTTTGAGGCTTTCCCTCCTTATGGAGGGTGTCAATGATGGTTTTCTGCACAACTGTCAGGTCAGCAGTCTTCCCCATGATTGTGATTCCTACTGAACCAGACTCAGAGACCATGTAAAGGCTCAGAAACCCTTTGCAGGCGTTATGGCTTACTTAGGTGATCAGAGTGGGACACTGTGAGCCTAGAATATTGCACCTTTTCACAATATTCTAATTTACTGAGATTGTGGATTTGGGGTTTTCATGAGCTGTAAGCCATCACACATCATATATTAGTTTCCCCTTTTACGTTGCATTACTGAAATAAATGAACTTTTGCACGATATTCTAATTTTTCGAGTATCACCTGTATATATATTTATACAAGACGCTCAAAAAGAATGCACAAAGCTAAATAGCAAACAAATGCCCCAAGGTTTTAGACTGGTTGTGCTTTTATTTAAAAAAAAACAAAACAAAAAAAAAACACAAACTTTATTATCCTGCTGGGCTTGGTGTTTTAATACAATGTGTCAGTTTAACACCATTGATCTAAAACGGATGTAAACAAAATAATAAATAAATGCTGGGTATATTTAACAGTCAATAAAAACATCAGACACCAAATCATAGAAGCTTGGCAACCAAAATCAATATTCAAAGCTAATTTTGCACAACAAAATAAATAAAATTTTAAAAATTGCATGCTACAGGTTGGAATAATACAACAAATTATGCACAAAACAATCGTCTAATTGCATTTACAATTTTGATTTACAAGTTACCGACACTACTCAAATCTATGCGGTTTCTTTAAATGCTGACACGGTAATCTAAAGTTACGCATTGACAACCCTTAACACCTAGCTTCTATTTGAGGATTGATGTTCACACCATATCTGCATGTCTCTCAAAGATTCCACATTTGAATGTTAATCTGGTTAAAGCCCTTTCACGGATAGAGCATCTTGCTATAATTATCGACTGTGCAAAGCATTCGCCCTCTGAATGTAAGACGATTGAGCAACACAAGCGCACTAACGACAGAAAGCAGGTCTTTACCAAAATCCCTTCACTTTCACCCAATCTAGACTCCGCCATGTGCAATCATGTTCTTTGTCTCCTGTACGTCTCCTCACATCTTGACATTTATTTCAACCTTATAAACATCTTTAGCCTCCAAATACTATTTACACACACGGGGTAGCCAGATCTACCTTTCCTCCCAATCCTGCACCTTCTTTCATATTTTAATGTCACTCCAACTTTCATGACGACTTCAGCTTTTAGATGTGATCATGGAGAAAGGAATCTGCATGTGCAGCGGTTCTGCTGGAAATCAAGGGATTCAAGCTTTTGAATGAGTTAAATGACACCATCATGTCACAACTGGTACAAGGACCAACTAGAAAGGACGCTTGTCTGGATCTCGTTATAACAAACAATGTTGAACTTTTGACTAACATTCAATTAGGGGAGCATTTGGGAAATAGTGATCACAATATGTATTTTTATTAATAAAGTATTTATTTATTTATTTTTAATAAACTCAAAAAAGCTAAAGCACGTGGGGTATACTAAAATGTATAATTTTTAAAAAGCCAATCTCAATAAGATTAGGGCAGCTCTACAACATCTAGTGGAAAAAAAACACTGCGGATAAATGGAAACTCTTCAAACAAATATTAGAAAGGTACATTTTTAAGAATGTACCATTGAGTAATAAATATAAAAGAAACAAATTTAAACCAATGTGGCTTAGTAGAGAAGTAAAACAAGAGATTAAAAATAAGAAAAGAGCATTTAAATTGGACAAATCAGAGGCATCCTAGATAAGATATAAGGAAGCCAATAATGCCTACAAAAAGGCTATCAATGTGGCTAAACTAGAAACATATTTTTTTTGCCAAAAAATGCAAAACCAACCCCCAACATTTTTTCAAGTTCATCAATTCTAATAAAACAAAAAATGAAAGGGTAGGTACACTGCAAACAGAGATGGGTCTGTTAGTTAATGAAGACCAGGAAAAGGCAGACATTTGAAATAACTATTTAACTTCAGTATATATTAATGAGGATCCTATGGCAAGAGATATGCAAAGGATTGCTGCAAAAAAACTCGCAGATAACTTGTGACTGGATGACTCAAGACAAGGTGCTACAGCAGTTGAAGAAAACTTATGTAAATAAAGCTCCGGGGGCCTGGCTCCAAGTACTTAAGGAGCCAAGTGGGGAAATAGGTGAACCTGTGTATTTAATCTTTCAAGATTTTTGTTTCAGGTATTGTACCGGAGGATTAGAGGAAGGCAGATGTCATTCCTATATTTAAAAAGGGTTCAAAATCATTGCCTGGAAATTATAAACCTGTGAACTTAACTTCTGTGACTGGGAATATATTTGATGGGCTATTAAGGGATAATATCCAGGATATTATAGGGAAGAACTGTGTTATTAGCAATAATCAGCCTGGTTTTATGAAACATAGGTTATGCTAAACTAACCTAATTGCATTCTATGAAGAAGTACCGTATATACTCGAGTATAAGCCGACCCGAATATAAGCCGAGGCCCCTAATTTTTCCCCAAAAAACTGGGAAAACTTATTGACTCGAGTAGAAGACTAGGGTGGGAAATGCAGCAGCTACTGGTAAATTTCTAAATAAAATTAGATCCTAAAAAAAATATATTAATTGAATATTTATTTACAGTGTGTGCGTGTATGAGTGCAGCGTGTGTGTGTATGAGTGCAGCGTGTGTGTGTATGAGTGCAGCGTGTGTGTGTATGAGTGCAGCGTGTGTGTGTATGAATGCAGTGTGTGTGAGTGCAGTGTGTGTGTATGAGTGCAGTGTGTGTGTATGAGTGCAGTGTGTGTGTATGAGTGCAGTGTGTGTGTGTGTATGAGTGCAGTGTGTGTGTGTGTGTATGAGTGCAGTGTGTGTGTGTGTATGAGTGCAGTGTGTGTGTGTGTATGAGTGCAGTGTGTGTGTGTGTATGAGTGCAGTGTGTGTATGAATGCAGTGTATGAATGCAGTGTGTGCAGGGCCGGTGCAAGGATATTTGCCCCCCCATATGTCCTGACCTCCCCTCCTCCTCCCTCAGTGGTCCTTACCTCCCCACCCCTGTGTTCCTTCACCCCCCTCCCCCAGTGGTCTTGACTCACCCCTCCCCTAGTGGTCCTTACCCTCCCCTCCCCTAGTGGTCCCTACCCTCCCCTCCCCTAGTGGTCCTTACTTCCCCCTCCCCTCCCCTAGTGGTCCTTATCCCCCCCTCCCTCCCATAGTGGTCCTTATCCCCCCCTCCCTCCCATAGCGGTCCTTATCCCACCCCCTCCCTCCCATAGTGGTCCTTATCCCCCCCTCCCTCCCATAGTGGTCCTTATCACCCCCCTCCCTCCCATAGCGGTCCTTATCACCCCCCTCCCTCCCATAGTGGTCCTTATCCCCCCCCCTCCGTCCCATAGCGGTCCTTATCCCCCCCCTCCGTCCCATAGCGGTCCTTATCCCCCCCCTCCGTCCCATAGCGGTCCTTATCCCCCCCCCTCCCTCCCATAGCGGTCCTTATCCCCCCCTCCCTCCCATAGTGGTCCTTATCCCACCCCCTCCCTTCCATAGTGGTCCTTATCCCACCCCCTCCCTTCCATAGTGGTCCTTATCCCACCCCCTCCCTTCCATAGTGGTCCTTATCCCACCCCCTCCCTTCCATAGTGGTCCTTATCCCACCCCCTCCCTTCCATAGTGGTCCTTATCCCACCCCCTCCCTTCCATAGTGGTCCTTATCCCACCCCCTCCCTTCCATAGTGGTCATTATACCCCCCCCCCCCTCCCACAGTGGTCCTTATACCCCCCCCCTCCCACAGTGGTCCTTATACCCCCTTTTTTTATTATTATTATTATTATTATTATTTTTTATTATTATTTCTTATTTTATTTATATTTTTATTTATTTTTCGTCCCCCCTCCCTGCTTGATACATGGCAGGGAGGGGGGCTCTCCTTCCCTGGTGGTCCAGTGGCAGTTCAGTGGGGGGGAGAGGGGGGCTGGCAGAGCTGTAACTTACCTGTTCTGCAGCTCCTGTCAGCTCTCTCCTCCTCTGCGCCGTTCGTGCAGCTCCCTCTGTCAGCTCCCAGTGTAAGTCTCGCGAGAGCCGCGGCTCTCGCGAGATTTACACTGGGAGCTGACCGAGGTGCTGAACGGACGGCGCGGAGGAGGAGAGAGCTGACAGGAGCTGCAGGAGAGGTAAGTTACAGCTCTGCCAGCCCCCCTCTCCCCCAGTCTGTATTATGGCAATGTAAATTGCCATAATACAGACCTTGACTCGAGTATAAGCCGAGTTGGGGTTTTTCAGCCCAAAAAATGGGCTGAAAAACTCTGCTTATACTCGAGTATATACGGTAAGTAGAAGTATAGATCAGGGTGTTGCAGTGGACGTGATGTACTTGGATTTTGCCAAGGCACTTGATACAGTTCCTCATAATAGGTTAGTCTTCGAACTTAAAGAAATTGGTCTAGATGAATATTCTTGTTCTTGGGTAGAACATTGGCTTAAGTAGAGTACAACGAGTTGTCATAAATGGTAAATTTTCAAGTTGGACAAAAGTGGTAAGTGGTGTCCCTCAGGGTTCTGTTTTGGGGCCGCTTCTTTATAACATTTATAAATGATCTTGAAATGGGCATTGAACACCATGTCTTAGTGTTTGCAGATGATACAAAACATTGTAAAGTAATAAAATGTGAGCAGGATATTGCAGTGCTAAAGAGGGATTTAGATATATTGGGGGAATGGGCACTAAAATGGCAGATGAGGGGGGCGGGGCTAAGCACCAGGACGGAGCAGACGCCATCTTTCAGAGCTCTGGGCCCAAAACGGACTAATCCACTCAAAAATAATAGACTCAGGCCCCATCGACAACCGGAGAAGGGTGCAATAGGTGTACGAGCACATGAGGAACGTATCCATGCCCTTCACCTACGACTCGAAGGCCAAATCAGCCCGCAAGCTCCGAAAAACACCCAGGCCTCAAGACCTGAGGAAGGCCGCGGAATACGCCGAGGCCTTTGCAAACTGGGCCTGGCACCCCCCTTCTGTCTGAAGACGACTTGCCTGCAATAACAATGGGCCGCACGAAGCCCAAAACACAAACGGGCCCGCAAAAGGGGAGAGATATCGGCGAAATGCTCTCCGGCTCGACAAAACAGACGCCCGCAGAACGGGCGGACGACGAGCACACCAAGAACCCACCAGAGGACGAAAATGGCCGACCCTCCAGTAGGCATAGCGGCTCCCTCCAGTCGCTCTCAGGGGAACCGGTGCACACACAATCCTCAGATCCCTCGACTAAGCAGGATATATCCGACCTATATGACCGCATTAAAAAATTATTTGATGCAGACATCGCCCTGGTGAAGGAAGAAGTACAGGCCGTCACAGAACGGGTTCGAGTGACGGAGGAGGATGTCACCGACCTTAAGCGAGGCTTACTAGCCTTGGAGGACAAAACACAAAAACTGCAAGCTGCCCACAGCAACACGATTCTCAGACTGGACTCCCTGGAGGATAAAGGCCGGGAGAAAAACCTGAAAATCCGGGGGGTCCCAGACACAATAGCGTCAGAAGAGCTGCCCCACCTTATTAGACGCCTAATAGCCTCCGTGTTGCCAGTAAAAGCGGCTAAAGCAATTGAGCTAGACGGTGTATACCGCATAGCGAAATCTCCCAGGGCTCCCACAGCCTCCTCGAGAGACATTATAATCCGTTTCCACGCGTACGCTGACAAACAAAGACTCCAACAGGCACTGCGGGACAAAACACCTCTCCACTTTGAAACACACAGCCTGACCTATCAGGATCTTACCCGCGCCACGCTTCAGTGGCGGCAAGCCATGAGACCCATTACGAAGAGGCTCCTAGAAGCAGGCATAACATACCGCTGGACTGCTCCAAGGGCCCTAACAGTGACATTGGAGGACAAGACCTACAGAGCTACGGCACCAGAAGAGGCACCACAGTTCCTGGCCTCACTCGGATTACTGAATAGACCCCCGGAGGAGCAGAGGCACCAACCCGAGCACTCATGGGACATTTCGAACATTAGACCGTTCGTCCCGGCCGGAGACCGAAACGCAGGGACCTGACTTGTAACATGCTAACTCATATTTGTTGTTCATTTAAGTTTATAACTTTGTTTATCTGTTGACCCAGTTTAGCATGTACTCAACGCACCATAGACAGGACACCCACAGATCGCCAACACGCCACAGAGGCAAAACAACCCAGACCAGAACATATTGTACTGACCACAGGGTACTGCACAGACGGTAAGCTCAAGAACAGGCCCACCCACGCATGCCGCAGCATTTCCCCCCCCCCCCGCGCTATCCCCACGTTAAGGGGCCCACATGATGACACACACGGCATACAGGGACACCCACATCCTACCCCCAGTCCCCTCTAAACCGGACCACCCAAGACGCCAACTAGGGCGGAAGGGTACACGGAGACCGAGAGACCTACACAAACCTACTCCACACGAAGAACAAGCATAAGACTCCAGGGACTAACCCCAGCTCTCAGGGGATCACACTCGCTGCAAACACCCTGTCCAGCCCACATCACCAGGCTAAATCAGCCACCCAACATCCACATCCAGGATCACCAAGCAGTCTCATATAGGCACCTAACCAGACAAACCCTCGAACCCAAACGAGACTGACTTACTACTCAGACTCCTGTCACAAACTCAAAAAAGTGCTTTGATTTCACTTGTCATGCAATTGTACTTGAATATATGTATGTGTTTACACTCACTGTCATGGCAACAAAGATTAACGTGTTACTGAAACTATGCACAACGAAAATAAAGAATGAAAAAAAAAAAAAAAAAATGGCAGATGAAATTTAATGTAGAGAAATGCAACGTTATGCCTTCCGGGTCAAGAATGCACAAGCAACTTACACCCTAAATGGTAGTGAATTAGTGATAACCACACACGAGAAGGATTTGGGAATTGGCCAACTCATGCTTCAGGACTTCTCGCGGACGTCTCCCTTCCTATAGAATAGCCTGCCTACCCCCCATCAGTCCCTCCCCTAGTCTTCAATCATTTAAGAAGTGCCCTAAAACCCATCTCTTTAGGAAAGCTTATGGCCTCCCAAAGTAACCTCTACCTCACATACCAGTCTCTTGCTCTCTCCTAAAAGGCAGCACTCTACTCTCTCCTCCAGCTCTGCTTCACTCCCACCTTATTGGATTGCTACTTCCGGTCCTATTGTGTTTTACACCCCACCTCCTATAGAATGTAAGCTAATTTTAACAAGGTCCTCTTCAACCTATCGTTCCTGTAAGTTGTCTTGTAATTGTCCTATTTATAGTTAAATCCCCCCTCTTATAATATTGTAAAGCGCTATGTAAAATGGCAAAAACAATAATGTAACTAATACAAAGTACATTCAGTGATGTCCTTCTGCAGACCACTCTTATTATGGCATGCAAGAGTCAGTATCAAGACATACTTTTCAGATCTCTAATCTCTAGTTTTCCACCCCAGAACTGGCATAATTAGAAGATGATATATTTCACCATTCTTCAGCAAGGGTAAAGGAGGAGTGAATATAATTGAATGTTATATCCCCCCTTAGTCTACACACTTCTAGCACACATTCTGTTAGCAGCGCTCCCCTACAGGACTCCTACATTAGTGGTGTAAAAGCATCCCCTCTATAAATATTATTATTGGTATTTATATGGCACCAACTAATTCCGCAGCACTTTACAATATTATGAAAAGGGGGGAAACAATACATGAGACCGTCTATAAATATTAGGTCATTACCGACCCTTGAAATATTATCGCAGTTATTGACCAAAGAGAATCCAAAGTAAATTTCATAAATGAAGGTCAAAATAACTGAGAAATTAGCTGGGCTTTCTGTTCAGCTTCTCTGACATTAAATGTGAAATTCACTTTTATGTTTCCCTTTAATAAATAACTTTGCATATTTTTTTTTTCGTTAAAGAGTTTCAGTAAGAATTTTTAGCAGCAAGTATCTGATATTTTATGGCACACGGCGGGTGGGTGGAACAGTACCTTTAATAAACAGATGGCTTGGTTATCTCTAAATGGATTACAGTAACAATCCAAAGTCTTTACAGTTTACACTGTATCTGAAGATAAAGTAAGCCATGTTTGAGGCACCTAGAAGTGTACATGCTCAGATATTTATCTGGAGGATTAGACAAAAAAAAAAAAAAAGTCCAAAATTGGGTTTTTTCTCCCTCTTCTGAAGATGTACATTTTGCCACCGGTTAACATTCCATTGTGTGACAATTTGACACATCTCAGTGACACTGATAATGCAAAGAGCCTAGATAAAAGTAATGCTACCTCTTTCATTACCAGGGAGGAGGATACAGAGGAGAAGGTACCTCCAAATGGATTAGTAGCGGACATCTCCAGCTGTACTGCCAACCTGAGGATCCACAACGACGTGGACTGGCTTGATTTTCTTAGATATAAACTAATCTCTAGTTTCCAAGCTCTATAGTGGGTCAGGAATCCTTGCGGGCCAGTTTGGGTGTTTTGAGGACACTAATCACAACTAGAAAATAATATGTACATAAATAAATTGAAAAAACAAAAAGCAAGACGTAGAGCCATAATGCACTTGGGGCACGGCGAAGAAAAACAAAACCATAAACATTTTGCTTTTTTTCTTTCATTTTGTTTTTTTTTTATCCCCCCGATCACACAAAACTGGTTAAATTTACAAATAAGGTATTACAAGAAACGCACATCTGCTTTCTTAGAAATCGCATATAACGTGTGCACGTGCACTTCAGGTGAAGGGGGGGGGGGGGGGGAGGTTGAACTTAAGAGAGGTGTATTCTCTAAATCGTGAGCTTGTCAACTGACAAAGGAATGGATTATTCAGATAGTGTGGACTAACCTATTCAACTCCCATGTCGAGTTTTCACAATACCTGGTTTGGTGAATAAATCTTCTCAAATTGCAAAAAGAAAAAAAAAATGGTCACAAAGGCGTTCATCTGCTTCTCCTTTAACAGTGGGAAAGTAGTGGAAACATTCAGGCATCCGTTATTTGTAAATGTCAGACTGTGATTAGAAGCCCAGGTCCCCTATGCAGCTGACACACAAGACCAATCCTATACAAGCCAAGCATGGCTTCGGTGGAATAGATTACAGTTAATAGCGGTTTACAAACAACCGAGACAGACGGACAGATACCAGACAACAACCGTGAGTGAGAGGTTCAAATGAGGATACTCGGGTAAAAATAAAAAAATAAACCTTCACTTAATATAATAATTCAAACATTCGTTGGAAGAGAATAAAAAATAAAATGCCATAATTTGTTCCAAACAGTCACAGGCCTTCATGCTCACGTGCAGTCCTTGCCTTTCTTTCCACATAGCTTTTTTGGAAGAGCAGGACTGCCTGACCCCCTCAAGTTTTAGGACAGTCAACCGTTGGGGTCTTCCAATCAGACATGGGTCCCCTCATAAAACAAAATAAAGATTATGTTTCAAAGGAAGACTATTCGATTGTTGCGGAACATGAACACTGAATCTCAGCAATGGACAGACTTATTGTTGGACACTTGCAAAAGGCAATAGTTGGAATCTTATAGAATCTTTCAATGCAAGTCTTTTTAACTCACTTTTCTAAATACATGTATTTCAACTTCCCTTCAGTTTCCTTTCTTTTGTCTCTCATTTCCTTTCAACTCTAACTTCTCGATACATTGTTTTGTTCCCAATCATAGGCCAAGACTGGTGTATGGTTCATTTTTCCTTGAGGATCTTATCTTCAGTTTGCTTATCTTGTCATACTTGCACTCTGTTAGTTGACACCTATGTATGTACTTGTACTGAAAGGGAAAAAAAACCCAAAACAAAGCCCTCTTGCCGTACTTAAGAGGAAATGCCACGTATCTATAAAGGACGAATTCTTATTCCCTTGCTCACCTCTTCAGCACTTCCATATTAGGGTGATGCCAAAGTCACACCATGCTCTGGGTACTCCTGCACGTGCAAATAAATTCTGCTAGAGCACATACATGCTCAGAAATAGTGCATCTTGTCCCCCTGAAATAGTACTGTCTCAGGTCTTCAGGGGGAACGGGATCTGTACCAAAATCAACTTTGTAAAGACTAATGGGAGGCGTCTGGGAGAGGCTATGATACTAGGGTTGAACCGAAATGAAAATTCTGGGCCGAAACCGAAAATTGAGGATGCCCTTGGCCGAAAATGGCCTTTCCCCCCAAATGATTAAAAAAAAAAAAAAAAATGTATTTTTCCTATAATTTTATTCATATTAGACTTTTTAATGATTCTGCCTGCAGGATTCTACATAAACCTTAAACCTCATGACCATAGAGCTTGATAAGGATTCTCCCCATAAATTGCACTGTGCCCCTAAACTGCCTGTCGGACAAACTTTTGCACAGGTAAGGTGCAACCAGGGTCATATTCTGAATCAAGCCATATTGGTTATATACATGGAGAATACACACCAATAAAGTGATATCATGGCGAATGGGTCAATTCTCTAGCATAGTTTGACAAACACGACTATGTGTTACTTTATAAGGCATGCAATATCATTCATACAATGATCGTTGCTGCCGCCCAGGAGTGAGCGCAGTACCAGGACTTATCTTTTTGTATTTGTATGATCATTCATATTTGCACAAACATATAGATGAAAGACATGAAGCAATTAGTTATTCTTTTGTCCTTCCTTCCTGCGGGCTCTGCCAGGTTGTGGCCTCAGTGTATCCTCTGGGCTCACATGAGTGCAAAATGAGTTGGCAATACAGTCTGTTCCTATGCAGACCATAGAGGCCCAATCAGAGAGATTTTACTTGACAAGCAGGGACACACATTTATGGTTACGGCAGGACAAATGCTTTTTGCTTTACATCATTCAATAGACAGACGTCAGCAATGAAAATAACCTAAGCAATGGAATCGGGGGATCTGATAGGAGGAAAAGCAAGCTTGTGGCAAATTGTACATACATTTCTGCTTACAACACAGACGGAGGTAGATAGATTGTCGGCTGTATGGCAATCTGTTTATATAAAAGTGCCAAAGTGAACGCATATTCCTGTATTACCCATAGCCAGCTCACACATTGCAGAGTTCAGTCCATATACCCAGCAAGTCGAGTGTGCAAGGGAATTCCCCAGTTTGTTGGTAGTACTAGAGGGGTGTGCCGTTTGTAGAAAAACCGGATTATAATGACAAAGTTTACACACTGCTAATACTACAAAACACATTAAGGACCAACTTCTCTTTCAGCGTTCAACCTTAACAGCCTCTTAAAGCCAAACAGCAAAATGGAACTTCCAAACACCTCGGCTTTAATAAGTTACGGAGATGCACAACAGCAAATTAATATTAAATTATTATTGTCCCCCCCCATACAAATGCCCCACATTTTGCTACAAACCCTCATGATGTGCATTTTTTACAGGGATTCAGCTAAGACAAGCAAGTGGTTAAAACCTTTTACGACAATCTTTTACTTCCAATTCAGAGAAAGTATACAGAATTCGTATAGCAGCTACGGGTACGGACAGGTATTGCTCTACATATGCCTACAGCAGATCACTCAAACAGTAACACAAGAGATACGATTAGAATAAAAGAGTAAATGGAAACAGACTTCATGTTAATATTTGAGTTATACTCATACACAGAGCTTAAACGGTATAAAAACGTTTTAACTATGCGCAGTAGAGACCCCCTTTACATTGTGACCCCTATATGTGCTCACTAGGAGACATAGCAAAGAGCTGCAGCTTGTTTTACTCACAGATTAACGAGGGGACACCAGAAAGAGATGGGATAAGTGGGGAATTAGAACATGATGATAAAAGGCCAGTCACAGCGTGGCCGTATATACATACGACTGACTATGCCTATGAAAGCTCTAGTGCCCAGTTTGCAGTGACAGCCCTAAAGGCCAGTACTAAATTCTACAAAAAATGTAAACTATATCTCATTAAATAGCGTGAACACAAGTCTGTGCAGTGAAAACGTTTTGTGTGGATACAATGTATCAAATCGTTATTATAAATCGAGCTGCTATCACACTGAATGTGTAATTCTCCCCAAACACACAAATCCGTGAAATACAAAGTTTAAAACAGTGGAGCGCTTATGTGATAACCCAGTATTATATTGTGCATACAAAAAAAGTAATATTCAAGCACTTAACTGGGATTTTTTCTAGTGATATATTGGTGTCTTCTGTGCCTTTAAAATATAAAATTGCATATAGTGTAATAATGTTATTTATATAAGCACAGGAAAAAAAGGAAAAAATTGAAAAACTCACATATTCCAGAGCTAATATAACCTAGCTCTGGTATGGATTGCTTTTAGGTCCGTTCCTGGGCGACCTCCCCCTCTTTATTTCAGTACTGGCGTAGATCCAATGTTACCTCTCAAATAGAAACAGTATATAGTGAAGGTCCACCAGACCTGGATTACAATTCTTTTATAAGTGAAAATATACTCACAAATGTAGAGCCTGTTACCTGGCTCAGTAAATCAGCTTAGTGTAGTTTGGGACTACACACCCATCTGTATAGATGCCGGAGACTTAAATTCGGTAAAAAAGTATTATTTTATTTTTCCAAGATAGAAATAAAATTAAGTATAAAAAATACAATACCAAATCTATTAAAAAAGTCTATTCAAATAAAGAAACGCGTTTCACCGTTCAGTTCGGCTTCCTCAGTCTTCTAATTCTGACTTCCTTGGTCTCCGTTTTTAAATGCTTCCTCCTCTTGTTCTCTATCAGCTGTTTCTCGTTCAATCTTCTTTTCGCGCTGTATTTGTGGTTCACGCCTCGGTTTCGATATGTGTGCGTGGACCGCATGACGTCATTACGTCAATATAAGAGTTCGTTTTGCGGAAGGGCGTATTATAGCGTTCCTCTCTCCCTCCTTCTTGTCTGCGTTTCATTTTGCGTTTCACCAATTGGGGGTTCATTTTACAGATAAAGAAGGAAATTTATATTGAATCAATTTATTGTATTAAACATCTCTTTAGTGTATGGGAATATGTTTATATGTCTCTATACATGCGAGTGACTGGCTAATTGTGTGTGCATCCCTCTGTAAGAGGCAATATTGTGCAATTATTTGTGTATATGTGAGGGAGTGAAGTTATGTGTGACAGAAAGAGCACATCTAAATAAAGGAACACCAATATATTTGGCTTTTTATTGGTTTGTGGTTTGTTTATTTTCTTTAAACCTAGTGTTTTTAGATTATGAGCCATTCCTCCTTTAAAATACAACAAAAGTAGGTAAATTCATCTGTAATCTAGTGCTGGGCAGCCTCCTCTCCTTCTGAATTAATCCATTTGGATAATCTCTGATCCAGTTCAATCAATGGGAAGCAATGATGCTTAGAGTGTCCGTTTAAGTGTTTGTGTGAGGTTATATTATCGTGGAATATGGTTAACTAGGTACGCCAGAGAACACGGCTGCAAAAATAATGCATTATCCAGCACAATGTATAGCTGAAATGTCATCATGTTCAACATGAGCTTTAAGTTAAGTACATCATGCCGGGTACATTTTAAGGCCCTGTTTTCTTTAGCTCTGTAGCATTCCTCAGACAAATGGTGAGGCACTGGGACAACAAAACATCCAAGAATAGCTAAAAATGACTGGGGATACTAGGTTTACAACAATCTGAAAAGATAAATCATCACTTACTTCTCTTCCCTTAATATGAAGAGGCACACCAACATATAAGATATTCTGAGAAGATCCCTATTCGCACCTGCTCAAATCTACTTGAAGGTAGTTTACAGGAGAAGAAACAAATATTGTTTATTGTCCCTTTAACTCACAAACGTGGCATCACAGATAGAAACATAGAATGTGACGGCAGATAAGAACCATACGGCCCATCTAGTCTGCCCGATTTTCTAAATACTTTCATTAGTCTATTATCTATAGGATAGCCGTATGCCTATCCCACGCATGCTTAAATTCCCTCACTATGTTAACCTCTACCACTTCAGCTGGAAGGCTATTCCATGCATCCACTACCCTTTCAATAAAGGGATACTTTCTGATATTTATTTTTTAATTTTTTAAACTACTGGAAAAAAGCAAGAGCGTTCTAACTTGCAGGTTCATTATAAAAGTGACTTGTAAATTATTGGTTTTAAAACTATTGAGAACACAATTGACAGAGCATCTTAGGTGCTCACGGCAAAATATATAGTATAATTTAACAGTTTCACAGGCAAACTACTAAATTAAACAAATGTTTGTTTCTATATTAAAAAAATACATTATATATATATATATATATATATATATATATATATATATACACACACACACACACACATTTATAAAAACAGGTTGCTTATCAGGGATAAATTGTGTCTGTTGGGACATGTCAAATCACTGCATGGAATTGGAGGATATGGCCCCAAAACAACTGCCATTGCAACCCTGCAAATCCTGGGGTTCTCCAAAGCTCTCTAGTAGTAAGCAAAGAAAAGTATTTGATATCAGTCTGAGATGGACCATTTCAAACAGTAACAATGTTCTCTGTGTATAATAACAAGGTCCAAAAACCCGAACAGAATGGTGACGTGGACGCCAACTGCCCAAATAGGAGCCTCTAAGAAAGACCTCCAGGTGGAAATTCTGATATTTGAGGAGCGTCAAGCTCTATACGTTTTTCGCAATGTTACTTTGCGATTGATTTCCTCTTTAACCCCTTTGCCTGTCGTAAGCAGAACCAAGGCATAGCACTGCAATCAGAACCAATTTCTCTAAGAGAAAGCAAAGCCTATTAAACATCTAAAAAAATTATAATAAAACCCCACCAACATGAAGTCCATAATATAAGGCGGTGGTAAATAATAAAACGCTACGGGACAGTCCTTTTTCGAAGATTCCTACGTTTCTGGTATAGTTCACACTCGTTCTATTGGATCCATCTATCAATTTATTGCACGCACACATTGACGGGGTTGTTACTAAAAAGAGAACATTCAGGAAATCAAAGGGAGTTTCAAATTTAAGGCCAAAGGAGCTACACTGGAAGGAAAGCGGAATTGTCTCACTTCAGGTACTTTGATCTTAAATTCACTTTGAGTTTCTGATAATTCTCACTTGTGTAAATAACCTGGTGCTAGTTGGACTTTTTTTTCCTTCTTCTTCTTCTTCTTCATGCTCTTCGAAGAGTGGCAAACAAAGGCCACTTACAGAGAGACTCAGTAACGAGTAACTCACCTGCAAGCGTTGCGGGAAGACGCAGGCCTGCTTGGGGTTCTGTAAGGTCATCAACCTACACAAATGTATACTGTGTACTCACTCGCTTGTGTCAACATACAGAGCAATATATAAAGAAACCTGAATAAGAAAGAAGTACATTCATGGCTGGCGATTCATTTTCACAACCACAGAGGACTTTCCAACCCCCCAAAAATAATATAAAAAAAAAAAAAAGATTTTTTTTATACATATAACCAATTTTAATAGTGCTAACAAATTTCTCTATAGATCTACATAAAATAATTGTTTTGATGCAGAGATCTGTGTTCGTTACAACAACTAATAAATTGATGCTTTCCATGCCAGTGTAAAAGGGTTAACGCTGCCCCACTATCCGGTATGTCACTAGGGCACGATCACAAATATTTAAACACCACCCACCCCGCAGAAAGAAATTTATTCTGCGAGGCATAGCAAAAGCTATGTATAGAAATTCAAACTCTCTCTGAGAAAGGCACAGGAATTCAATGAGAGGCCTTACAGCCGAGCAAAACCAACGTTACCAGGCGTGCTTTATTTATAGAGCACTCGCTTCGGTAAACAGACAGATTTTTCCTCTAATTTAAAGGGACTTTTACACAACAAATACAGCCGTACTCCACTGCAATGTGTGCATTTACTGTGCAAGCTAAAATATTTTTTTTTCTACGCAAAAAATATATTTATTAGGCCCAAGCTCACTGGCACTAGACAAAGTAAAATGAATGTGACTGACAGTAGGACCAGGCCGCATATAATGCCCGATGGTAATCTTGAAGGAGCTATACGGAACAATCTGAAACATGATTACCATATTTCACCAGCACCACGTATGGCTAAAATTGAAACCCACCTAAAAGGGCACTTCTCATTGCACAGTATCGCGCATGCTGGGTTCACTTTGAGATAAAAGCTGAACAACATACTTGGGAATGGCGTCTTTGGAGATTCCCTTTAGAACTGAATTCATACCTGCCCTTCCACAGCCAATCCCATTGCTCTGAAAGTACATGGTGAATGAACACAGCACAACTGCAGAATACTTGGGAGTGTGCTCTCCGAGATCGGAGTAGGAACACTGCTACATACCCACTAAAGCAATCACAACTGAGCATCCCTTAGCCAATTTACTAGCATGGAAACAACCTAGAATGATTGATTACAGGATCGTCTTTAATGGTTATTAAATGTTAGACTTCATTGTTCCATTAAGTACAGTATCAGACGTATGTAACAGATGGAACTATGCAAGTAAAATAGCATCTTTGAATGAAAATGCCTTGTGATTAGTGACGGTCCCAAAATGTCCCTCACTGCCTGCAATACGGAGACAAGGTCTAATTAGGTTACAATCATAGCATTATAATAAAGGACAGGGGCAGGCAACCTTTCAGAAGTACTGTGCTAAAACAAGATCTTGTAGCCCCTTGGTATGCCGGTCCCATTAATAAAATTAATAAATAAATAAATAAATAAATAAAAATGTAATTGAGGTGTGTGTGTTATTAACGGGTGCTACAGTTGCTTTGTAACATCTGTTTATATATAGGCTGTGTGACTAAACAAACCTCGTCACGGGCTCCTGGAGGAGCCTGCTAGCCAGCCTCCTATCCCAGAATTATGGGACATGCAAAATACACTGACAAAAAGGGTTGGCTTGTGCAATTTGGCTTATATTGTTCGGGAACCTAACAGACGCACGAACCAGAGACCACCCGGGTGCTTGGTAAGCCCAATTGATACTTTGTAGTAATTTCCACCAGTGTTCAAAGTGTTCGTCTGGGTGACCGCATTTTGTATGAACGACCACGAGTTGGCGGCCATCTTGGCTTTTTTTTTTTTTTTTTTTAAACGACCTCATGTTCGTTTATACTAAATGCGGCAAACAAGACATACACTTTGAACACTGCAGTGTAAATTGCTGCAAAGTATCAATTGGGCTTAACAAGCACCCGGGTGGTCTCTGGTTCGTGCGGCTGATTGATTCCCGAACACTATAAGCCAAATTAGACATACCAAGCCTTTTTTCAGTGTATTTTGCATGGCCCATAATCCTGGGGCAGGAGGCTGGCTAGCAAGCTCCTCCAGGAGCCCATGACGAGGTTCGGTTCATCATAGGCTGTTATAGTGTCTATGTTCATGAGTAGTTTGTGGTATTGTGTATGATACCGGTCAATGTGGGCTGCTTGTGTGTGTGGATGATATGTCACATTGTGTGTTTGGTGGGGCTGCTTGTGGTATTGCACGCGAGAGGCTTCATGTGGGGTTGTTTGCGTGTATGTGGATTGTCAGTGGTGTGTTTGTGGAGACTGTGTGCTTGGGCTCTTTGTATTATTTGTATGAGGGGGTGGCTTCTTCTGCAGCTCTGAGTATATCTAGCAGTGCGGGTGGCTTCCCCGAGATCCAGTGGGGACCGGGCTGGCCAGGTACTGGTCGAGAGCTGCTGCAGGATACTCTATTCCAGATTAGTGCTGCAGTGAAAAGTAAGGATTGCCCCTCACCACCTACAATCACTGTTCGTGTTGCACTAGCAGATATCTGAAGTCTCACTGGGATACCTAATGGGACAGAGCCTGTCCAAAGACACCTCAAGTGCAATGCATGGCACACATGCCATAAGTTGCTGACCCCTGATGTAGGATATCATTACAATGTAAAGACCATATTAAGTTAGTTCAGCAGTTTTACTCCAGATTCATATTCTATAGGTTTCTTTCCAATTATTAGGGACATGGATGGCCTCCGTCTCTAAGCGGAACATGTAAAAACCTCAGAAGTACCAGGTCCACGTTAAGCTTTGTCACAGCATAATAATTTGCACTTGTAGGGAGCAGACTTCTTAAGTTGATTGCCTCGGATTTCCTTTCATTCCATAAATAATGGGACATTCTGTATATTGCTGTAAGTTCACATTATCACTGGCCAGAGAACATTTGTGAAATCACCCATTTCTTTAACAAAGTTAAAACATAATCATCATACACAGCGCTGCAGAATAAGTAGGTACTAAAAAGTATGGTGATGCAAGCAGAAATATTTTGCCGTCACATTTTTGTCCTGGTATTTAACCAGTGGAGAGACAAGGTTTATAGACGTATATTCACTGCGCTGTAGAACATTGTATGTGAATGATTACCTTTTTATTTAACCTAAGACAATCAAGCGTGAAAATCCATTTCCAGACCAGTTAGCTGAACTCGACTCTCCAGGCCTCCATAAAATGAGATAGGCTAGGATTATTTATGTAGAGTCAACATTTATAACCTCACTCCAATTAATGAACTCTACCTCCATCGAGATGGAAGTTAGATCGCTAACAGAGCCAACTTACTGGAGGGACAGATTCACAGAAAGACAACAAACCCTTGCATTAGAATGATGGCTACACGTCATACATTTTATACATGGCATTCCTTCGGCTGAACTTTTACCTAAAAGTCAAGTAAACATATCAATGGCTTTAAAACCCCAGTTCCAAGCATTGAGATGCCCAATGTAAAGCACACCGGAGATACGGTGAGAATGTGATACAAGCACTGAGATACAGAATAGGAGTAAATAAAAAATAATAAAAAAAGAAACGTTTTCCTAAAGAACCACTGGGGAACTTCCTTAGAAACCGAAAGAACCAAAAAGATGTTGAACAGAAAGTTATAAAAAAAAAAAAAAAAAAAAACCTGAAAGGACAAAACACTTTGTGATTGAACCGGTCATCTACAATAAATATTCCAAGGATCTGGCACTCCACAGTACCCAAGTTACAATGCCAGGTGCTGGTCCACAAATGAGAATATGTAGCAAACAATGAGAGCACAAACAAACTTGGCTTTTATTGCAGCCTCTGTAGAGGTCAACATTTTAAGGGCAATACAAAATTTTCATCACATCCTGTAAGTTAAAGTTAGATGTCCAAAAAGTCTAGGGCGGGTTTCTAAATCCTGCGTTAGTGCAACAGCCCAAATAAAGCAAATATTACAGATATTTCAGTGTCTTTCATGCAAATCCAGACTATTTATCTGCAGTCAGTTGCACAGTGTGCGTAGGACAATGAAATGCGTTTCCATGCTGCTTTCTCATAGAAGACTCTCCAATGACACAGGTCCAGAAAACACAAGAAACAATGAGAAACCCCACTATGATCTGACCCCCTTCTTACAGCCCAATATCTGATAGATATGAATTTACTTGGGTAGATGGTAAACATGTTTATCTGGATCCCGGTCTGTTTTTACTAGAAAAGAATAACTTAAGACAGTCAAGTGAAATATATTTCATATCCTGAAAACCTACCAGTAAGATCCTGCATCACAGCTGCATTGGCAGGATGGCGTTTTAAGAGATATGCAATCACTAAATATTTCACAGACATTGAGACAGGAAAACACAAATCCTCCCCAGGAGTTATAGACCCATAACCGACTGGAAGCATAAATTAAGCACAAACAAGTGTCTCGCAAACCAGATAAGTGAGTTTTACTAGCCCAATGAAAGTAACTGGACAAAACGTCACTTTCTTAAGGTTTACAACACCAGTCCTTCCACATTATCGATTCAGAGATGGCATGTGGCTGATTGACACAGGGATATCTCCACCTCATCATGCGACACATGAACTTCCCATAATTAAATGGCACACCAGCTGCTGAATATATCAAAATAGAAGGACACTCACCAAAGGCATTACGTGTAGGAAAATAAACAAGGCAGAGATGCCCGTCTCCAATATTGCTTCGATTTACCTAGAATCCCTGTCTAAACCAAACCGTCAGGATCAGCACACGCAACATTTAAAATATCAGCATTTTCATTGTACTTTGTGTAACACAGATATTCAGGGCTAGACTGGGGATATAAACCAGCCCTGGAAAAAATAAATAATTACTACACTGTCACATTGTGTGTATGTATATAGCTACATACATACATATACACACACAGCTACTTTCAGCAACTGGTGCTGGACTCTAAACTACCTCCCTTACAGAAGAGCTGTTATCACTACGTTACCCCCATACATGCAATATTTAGACCCCACAGACATAAGTGAGCCTGGCACCGAGGCCAACTATTGGAAAGGAACACCAAGCACTGGACCAGTCAGTCACAAACACAATGGAATTACACACCGGATCGGAAAATGCTGCGATCCGATGTAACTTCAAATGGCTATTGCTCTGAGCGCTATATGGAGGAGGTCAATCAGATAATGGGGCGTCCAGCAACACCAGGGCCTTTTACCCCTTAAGGACACATGACATGTGTGACATGTCATGATTCCCTTTTATTCCAGAAGTTTGGTTCTTAAGGGGTTAAACACTAGAACTCACCAAAACTGCTTCATTAAAAGGGACACTATAGGCACCCAGACCACTTCAGCTCATTGCACAGCCCTTTGTCAGTTTAACCCTGCTATGGTAATTATTGTGGTTATTGAGAAACTGCAATAATTTCATTGCAGGCTGAACTCTGACCTCTACGGGCTGTCTAACAGGCAGCAGACGCTGGACATCCTCACGCTTTGGGAAAGTGGGGAGCGCAAGCAAGGGGGGTACTATAGGCTAGCAACACAATTTTTTATTCCAAGCCAATAGTTCCCCTTTAAGTTAAAGTTGTTTCTGTGAATTTAGTGCCCTTTTAATTAAACAACCTGCTTTACATCTGTGATCGTATAACAGCTTGTAACAATCTAAAAGACCTGGCTGTCTATTATGGGAGTTGCAGGTCCACGACAAATGGAAAGCACTGTTTGCTATCATTGATTTGTAGATTAATAAGTTTTATTCCATTTATCCAAACTTGCAGCCTCAGCTACCATTACCTCAATAATTTCTCGTACAGACAGATCTGCTTAAGTAACATATACCGGCTCAATTTTCATAAACGATATTATGGCACTCTCCCAAAATTCAGAAGAAATGGGTGGACGGTGAATCCAGACTCACTCGCTGTTCATATATGGATACCAATAGAACACAGTGGGAAAACACAACTACCCAGTCCCAAACCATTCATCAACACATAGATAATCGAGGAAATTAAATATCAAAATAAATATGACGTACAGCTCTACAAGCCAATGTTCCAAGTAAAGCTACATGCCAAAAACTGTGGGGCAAGTGGTCTCCTGGTTAGATAACAGGGGTCTAGGCTTCCTGTCAATGAAGGGCTAATTTACCTGATATGATCTTATTCTGTCAAATTGATTAAAACTCCACAAAAAAAAGGGTTATGTCATTGATGAAACACTTGAATGAGAAGGCCAGCTTGAAGCAGACAAGCAAATCTGTAATATAAACATTGCACAATGGATCGAAATCAATTATGGTTTCAAGTTTTCAAGGATTTTTTGGGAAATACAAATGGCAATAAAGGGATGATTTATGGAATACGAGCAAGGTTCTTTCCTAGCAAGGGTAGTGTAGGGGGGCCACGGGGCAGTTACCCTGTACGCAAAATTCTTAGGGGCCCAAAATGTCAAAATAATTTTTATTTTTTTTAAAAAGGAGTAATAATAAATAAAATTTAAAAAAAACAAAAACAGAAAATCTCCAAATATTCCAACATTCTACACTTTTTCAGCATGACGGGGCAACTAAGCATTGCCACATGGCATTTGCTAATTGCAGCCATACTGTCCTCATATAATCCTTGTCGGTGAATTACAGAATGCCTATTAATAGTGTGATTTCCCGTTTGAAGATACTGCCATTTTATTTGGCTGAAGACCACCAGATTTCTCACAATATAGTATACTACAGGCTTGTTCTAACATTACACGGCTGCAAGGCCGTTCACATGTGCCTTACACGATTCCCTCGTCTTGCGTTTCCCTGTGACAGTCGGTCCCCAGGGAAAATTGGAACTTACCCAAACAACCTAATAGGAACCTTTCTTATACCAAGTAAGTCTGCAAATCATACATTATAGAAGCTGCCAAGAATCACTCACATATCCAATATACAGTGCTGTTTCTGTAGCATGCAGGTTTAATTACGCCAATACAAAACCGCATTGTCAAACACCACTGCTTTAGGTCTCCTTTCTATAAAGCACAGAGCAGAGGGGGGCCTGTGGGGGGGGTGGGGGGGGATGATTTCCCGGTTTGCGTTTTACAGCCACTTTCGAAAAGGTTTCTTTAACACCAGGTAACAGTCCATAAGTTATACTAATTATATGAACATGATGTGAAAAGAGCGATTCATTACTGCTCATATAAAAAAGTGTCAAACCAGCAAAAGAACTGAAATAGCCGTGACATTTTTCACAGTTTCTTTGCGTTCGTGTCACACTTCGTCAGATATGAGAATGCAGAAATACCAAGGGTGAGAAGCATTGACTCACTTCTACTGAGCCAGCTCTGTCGATGACATCACTGCGCAAAAAGCAATATTTAACATTTGTGCAGCACCAAAGCACACGCACCACGGGGCAATTAGGTGGTTCTGCTTTCTATTACAAAACAACTTAGATACCTGGAAGAATATAGGATCAGGACTTGCAGAGAACAAGATACAGATCTACGGAGCAACCTGCGGCCTCCACTTGTGGCTGGACTAAAACTGCCATCGCCCAGAACAAACGCACATTGGAGTGAATAATGGTAGTTATGGTCCAAAAGCCGATATGCTTCCTCGGTCTCATAATGCACATTAATGCGATATTAGTGCTCTGTTGCTCTGAATTTTAACGAAACCCTCGGTGTTCCAGTTGGCCAACACTGGGCAGGGAATTCAGCCATTGTAAAATCCATTTGGAGGTTTCTATCAGTTCACAGTGTGTGTAATTAAACTGGTAGAGGACAAGTAATCATGTACATCATACTATAAGCCATAAAAATAGTGATTGCATTAATATAATTATTCTGTAAGAAGGCTTCTGTAGCACCAACAAGGCATGTAAATACACAACATATTGCTATTTAAGCCATATCGATCCAGCATTTATGGCCTGGGCCCTTTCTTAAGTACATGCAGCTTCTCAACACACACACACATTCTGCCCAGCAATGATGCATCTCCTGCATTAGCACAGATAACTGAAGCCAAGCCATAAATATGACAAGTAACACAGGAGCAGCACAGTAAGTCAGGCTAACCACCACGTGATAGGGCCAAGGAGCCAGGAAGCCATAGGGCAAGAGGAGAACAGACAGCCAGGCTACCATAGGGCAAGAGGAGAACAAACAGACTGCCATAGGGCAAGAGGAGAACAGACAGACTGCCATAGGGCAAGAGAAAGAACGCAAGGCTGCCATAGTGGAAGAGGAGCAATAGAGACAGCTAGGCTGCCACAGGGTGACAGGGGGCCAAGAGCCACATGCCGGCACAGGGAGCAGCAAACTGTATAAAGGGCCAAGCTGGCATGGAGTGATAGGGTCCCAGGAGCAGCACAGAGAGCCAGGTTGTCACATGGAGCCGCACAGCACGCAGGGCCAGCACAGCCACACAGCACGCAGGGCCAGCACAGCCACACAGGGCCAGCACAAACAAACAGCAGTATATACACACAGGGCCAGCACACAGTATAGAGGGCCAGCATAGACACAGCACACAGGGCCAGCACTGAGTATAGTAGACACAGCAGAGACACAGTATAGACACACAGGGCCAGCACAGCCACACAGGGCCAGCACAAACAAACAGCAGTATATACACACAGCACACAGCACACAGTATAGAGGGCCAGCATAGACACAGCACACAGGGCCAGCACTGATATAGACACAGCAGAGAAACACAGGGCCAGCACAGACACAGCACACAGGTCCAGCACTGAGTATAGTAGACACAGCAGAGACACAGTATAGACACACAGGGCCAGCACAGACACAGCATGGAGACAGAGGGCCAGCACAGACACAGTATAGACACACAGTATAGAGGGCCAGCACACACACAGCACAGACAGTATAGACACACAGGGCCAGCACACACACAGTATAGACACACACACACACAGTATAGACACACAGTATAGACACACAGTATAGAGGGCCAGCACACACACAGTATAGACACACAGTATAGAGACAGAGGGCCAGCACGCACGCACACACACACACACACACAGACAGTATAGAGACAGAGGGCCAGCACACACACAGACAGTATAGACACAGACAGTATAGAGACAGAGGGCCAGCACAAACAGTATAGAGACAGAGGGCCAGCACACACACACAGACAGTATAGAGACACAGTATTGAGGGCCAGCACACACACAGTCAGTATAGAGACAGAGGGCCAGCACACACACAGTATAGACAGTACAGTCAGTATAGAGACAGAGGGCCAGCACACAGACAGTATAGACACACAGGGCCAGCACAGACAGCACACACACAGTCAGTACAGAGACAGAGGGCCAGCACACACACAGTATAGACACACAGGGCCAGCACAGACAGCGCACACACACAGTATAGACACAGTCAGTATAGAGACAGAGGGCCAGCACACACACACACACATAGTATAGACACACAGGGCCAGCACACACACACACACAGTATAGACACACAGGGCCAGCGCACACACACACACACACACAGTATAGACACACAGGGCCAGCACACACACACACAGTATAAACACACAGGGCCAGCACACACACACAGTATAAACACACAGGGCCAGCACACACACACAGTATAGACAGACACACAGTATAGACACACAGTATAGAGGGCCAGCACACACACAGTATAGACAGACACACAGTATAGAGACAGAGGGCCAGCACGAGCGCGCGCGCACACACACACACACACACACACACACACAGTATAGATACAGAGGGCCAGCACACACACACACACAGACAGTATAGACACAGACAGTATAGAGACAGACAGTATAGAGACAGAGGGTCAGCACACTCTCACTCACAGACAGACAGTATAGAGACAGAGGGCCAGCACACACACACAGACAGTATAGACAAAGACCGTATAGAGACAGAGGGCCAGCACAGACAGTATAGAGACAGAGGGCCAGCACACACGCACACACGCACACACCCAGACAGTATAGAGACACAGTATTGAAGGCCAGCACACACACAGTCAGTATAGAGACAGAGGGCCAGCACAGACAGTATAGACACAGTGGGCCAGCACAGACAGTACACACACAGACAGTATAGACACAGTGGGCCAGCACAGACAGTATAGACACAGTGGGCCAGCACAGACAGTATAGACACAGTGGGCCAGCACAGACAGTATAGACACAGTGGGCCAGCACAGACAGTATAGACACAGTGGGCCAGCACAGTCAGTATAGACACAGTGGGCCAGCACACACAGTATAGACACAGTCAGTATAAAGACAGAGGGCCAGCACAGACAGTATATACACAGACAGTATAGACACACAGGGCCAGCACAGTCAGTATAGAGACAGAGGGCCAGCACAGTCAGTATAGAGACAGAGGGCCAGCACAGTCAGTATAGAGACAGAGGGCCAGCACAGTCAGTATAGAGACAGAGGGCCAGCACAGTCAGTATAGAGACAGAGGGCCAGCACAGTCAGTATAGAGACAGAGGGCCAGCAGAGACAGTATAGAGACAGAGGGCCAGCACAGACAGTACACACAGTATAGAGACAGGGGCTGGGTCCTACCTTCATCCTCCAGCTCCAGTTTCTCCAGCATGCCTTCCGTGGTGCCTTGAGCCTGTGTGGGGAGAAGGCAGAGAGAGGGGAGTGAGCACTCATCCAGAGACAGGAGGACCAGCACACTCTGCGGGGGGGAACACCAATGACTGACTCTGCTTTCCCTGTACACACACTGAGGGGCGGGGCACAACACACCCCCTCATCCCTCACTGGTCAGCTCGGAGAGCCGGGTTAATCCGATTGGCTGATAGCGTGCAGGGAGGCTAGCAGGTTATAGAGCGTTATCTGATTGGCTGGCAGCATGTCTTGTCTAACCAATAGGTGAAGCCCGGTGTGAGGGAATCCCCGCCCTGTCTCTGCGGCTGACAGGGAAAGCAGGTATCGCTGTCAGAGAGCATGGGGGGCGGGGTATCAGTGAGCGGGGGGGGGGGGGGGGGGGGGGCGTGGTCTGGGCGGGGTCTACCCTCCCCTGGCACTTACAGGGTTTAATGGCGCTGCAGGGCCATTTAACCCTCTCACTGCCAGTCTCTGCCGGTTACAATAGTTCCGCTGTCTGCTTCCTGTACGGCCAAACCATGGAGCCCCCGCGGTCACAGAACTACAACTCCCGTGATGCTTTGCAGCCCTCTACTGTATTACATTGATTAGTATAGGTATACAGGTCTATTAATGAATTAATTATACAGATATAGATATATTATACAGAGCTATTAATACATTATTTATACAGAGCTATTAACCCCTTAAGGACACATGACATGTGTGACATGTCATGATTCCCTTTTATTCCAGAAGTTTGGTCCTTAAGGGGTTAATGTCACCCTCCCAGGGGCACTCCTGATTAAACTATAAATAATAAAGCTCCCTTTATCATGTTAGAATATCACTTAAATTACAATATCAGGATTTATCAAACAACCAGAAAGTCATTACAATTAAGGAGGAATTAATGCACTAATAATCATAATAATAATTATATAACTGCATCTATCGCAAACTCAACGTTCACTCTCTTATACAGTAAAAAAAAAAAAAAGAAAAAAAAAAGGGTATTCAAAAGACAGAGAGGGATGTTAACTAAAAAGTGAGAATTATCAGGAATTCAGACTCAATTTTAAATGTAAAGGGACACTGCAGAGTAAAATATACAATGTGTTATTTAGTAGATATACCGACATGCATTTATTTATGCACATAAGGCACAGTCAATGGGGATGGATGGACAAAATAGAACCAGCAGATTTGGCAGATGTTGGTAATAAAATGGTAGATGCTCTTGTTTAAATGATCACAGGTATCTGCTTTCGATTAGAGTTTTTATTTTCTGTGACTGCTATTAAAGTTGTAGTCTCGGCATTACGATTTCTGGTTTATTTTTAAAAATACAATTAACTCCTTGCAATAACTGTCCTATAACTGCCGAAAATGGATGCGACACAACAGCTTATTGCTGGCTGGTTACACCTCTAGTGGCAGTCACTCAGATACTTCCTATCTCAGTGCTGCACTGCATGGAGACGACTATTCCCCATGCGTATGAACTGATTCAATGCATCTCTATAAGGAGTTTCCGATTGGAGCCACACATGCGCAATAGCCTCCCTTTACTAAGGGAAAGCATTGGATTGGCTGAGATCATTATTACTAATGATCTTCGCGTGGAGATGTGTCTAGACGCAGCTAAATGGTTATTATAACACTAATGTCAGGAATGTATGTTTGTATTCTTGACACTATGGTATTCCTTTAATTGAAATTCTTGACATACGAGACATTTAACAACCAGGACTAATAAGGGAGTCTGAATACTTTTACTATAGTTACACTTTTAATGTAGTACAATAAGTATGTATTAGTCTAAGGCAAAGGAAAGGTTTTTTTTACTGTAAGAACAATAAGGATGTGGAATTCTCTGCCTGAAGAAGTGGTTTTATCAGAGTCCATACAGATGTTCAAACAGCTACTAGATGCATACTTGCAAAATCAGAATATTCAAGGATAGAATCTTTCAATGTAGGGTAATAACTGCTTGATCCAAGGATAAATCTGACTGCCATTCGGGGGTCAAGAAGGAATTTTTTTTCTAGTTTGTTGCAAAATTGGAAGTGCTGGAAAACTTTTTTTTTTTGCCTTCTTTTGGATCAACCGCAAAAAACACATGTGAGGAAGGCTGAACTTGATGGACATATGTCTCTTTTCAGCCTATGTAACTATATGTATGCAAAACTGATTTTTAAAAGGAAAAAAATTCTCCTCACATTTTAAATAACTTTATTCACACTTACTACCCTTGGTCCCCCAGTAGAGTGAGTGTGAATAAAATAACTTCTTAATAAATTTCAGACAATAGACGCTGTGTGATGTCAGTCAGCATGATCGGACTGCCGGAAGAACTCTTGCCAAACTTTCCCGGCAATCTGATCCTTCTCTGCTGACATCAGAGAGCCGCTAGTGGCTGTTGCCAGCATAATGAGGAAATATCCCAACTATTCCCAATCCATCCTTTAAAACCAGTATATACACTAATTGTGGGTGCACTTATGAGAAAGAGAAAAATTATTAAAAGGACCACTATAGGCACCCAGACCACTGCTGCCCCTAGTTTTAACCATGCAGCTGAAAACATAGCAGTAGAGAAACTGCTATGTTTACACTGAGGGTTAATCCAGCCTCTAGTGGCTGTCTGCCCGCGCATGAGGCTCCTCTCGGGTGCTGATGTCGATGGAGGAGGAGAGGTCACCAGCAGTGGCGGAACTACCGCGGTCGCAGGGGTCGCTGCTGCGACCGGGCCCGTAACTCCAGGGGGCCTGGTCCCGCCGGCTAAGTAATGCAGCTCTGGCCAGAGGGATAACCATCAGCGATGATGTCAGAGGCTGGGAGAAAGTGACTGCCCAGGTCACTTCCTCCCAGCAACCACCAGGAGCCGCGCGGCAGGAGGGAGTCAGAGTGGGAACTTGACTCCCATCAGGCTGAGCCACCTCTGGACCCCAGGGAAAGGTATGTGTGTGTATATTATATATATATATATATATATATATATATATATATATATATATATATATATATATATATATATATATATATATATATATATATATATATATACACACATGTCCATCTGTCTGTGTGTGTGTCTCTGTGCATCTGTTTGCATGTGTGGGGAAGAGGGAACGTATGGGAGGGGACGGTAGACGTACGGGGGGCCCCAGGGCAATTTTCGCACCGGGGCCCTGTGATTTCTAGTTACGTCTCTGGTCACCAGTGCCAAGGGAGCCCAGCGCTGGAATAAGGTAAGCAAAGAAATGGTTAATTAACCCTTTATTCGCCACGGAACGGGCCCTTGTCACCTAAACTGTGACTAGGGCTCTATAGTTTTAGGAATACATATTTGTATTCCTAACGCTATAGGGTACCTTTAATGAATGACTACATTACACAAATACTAGGTTTTGTTCTACATCTGAAATTAGACAATTGCTGTGGTCTTCAAAGTGACACTCCAATGCCACCGCCTCAAAAAAAGAATAAAAAATGCATCACTGTTTAGTAGATATACCCAAAAATGAAAACATATGCATTTAATGATACATTTTTTAACTGAGGTTGTATCTATATAAAAATAAAAATGCTAGAAAAAGCAGCAGGTCTCTTTTCGGAAGCCTTTTCAAACCCTCCCCTTCTAAGCCCGCCCAGACTTTCTGTGGCTGTCCAATCACAGACTTCCAAATGCAGCTCAATGAAAAGTCTTTGCAAGGCAGTTAGGTGCATTGGTAATGCCATTTTGAGATCAATATGGCACCGATCAGCCATTTTGGGGACAAAGAAAGCCCTTAGCTACTTAGGGACAATGTTGGCACTGGAAGCTGGACACAAAAGATGAGAATGATTAACTTTTTGGGGCAAAGCTGGCTCTGTAGGAAGTGAGTTACATGTTACCCAGTGAAGTTGGTGGCCCAAAGAGGTGGAGTGGTTTCCTTAGAAAATAGGCGTGACTAGAATTGTTATGTTTCTGAAAGGAAAGGTTTGAACAATGTAGTGGGGGGTGCCAAAAGTATTCTTGCAGTCAGGCGTCAGTGACCCTAGGATTGGCCCTGTGACAGCCAGGGGGTGTTACAAGGCTAATTAATTGAAATGAGTGACAGTTTCTCTTGACATCTGCATTGTTGGTAAAATGAAGTGGAAAAAAAAGACCCTTCACACGTAAAGCATTTCATCAAAGTAAAATAATTCCGTGGTCCAGAATGTCCCTTTAAAGGGGGTTAAAAACCATGCGCAGAGCTTTCTCAGGGACCATGACGTAGCTACAATTTATTACTTAAAGTGATCCCGTCATACCAAATGGGATATGATGGTTACTCGGAATTCTGGGAAACTGAAACAACAAAGCTGAACTGGAAACAAAGACAGTCATTTACCTACTTTTACAGCTGAATTATTTTGACGTGGCAATTGCAGTCTTTCCCAGCAATTAATCACAATTCCAGGTTTAGAGAATAAACGCCCCATGATTTACTTTTTATGACATAAACAAATGACCCAAAGCGGCAAACTTTCAAGAGTCAGAACCCCTGATTAGAGAGTAATGAACACCCTGCAAATAGCCCGAATGGCCACAATGGGGAAGGCACCTGCAAATCATTCCCCTGCTCATTAGAAGACTGCTCTGTGCAGGAAAATAAATGTCTGCAACTCCTTGGGAATAAAGTGTTAATCAAAGTATAGCAAGAATGTGGAGCATCTCACTCTGTCATTAAATAAGAATCATTGGTAGGAGCCTATACCTATATTGCAGTAACAGATACACATCTTACCGTCTGCAAACGCCCCAAGCATAACAAAACCTGATTTAATAATAAAGTGGGATAATTTACCAAACACCAAAACTGCAGCGGAAACAAATATACTACTAATGTCAGGCAAAAAGGCTTGATTCGAAGAAACAAAAAACACAAAAAATTTCCACTAAAAAGTCACAGCCAGGGGAGGCCTAGGTATGAATTGCCAAATTCGAGGCCAAATCAGCACATTCCCATTTTATATTAAATGCTTTATACCAATACTACAAAAAAATAAGATATGTACAGAATATATTTAATACTGTGCTGTGAATCAGCATCCCCCCCCCAACAACAACTCTGTCTATGTTAGTGAATATAGGCTAACCCTTCCCTGGTCACAGTTTGATTATTTTAGCACTTTGGGTTTCAATGTATCACAATAATGTGTTTAGGAAATAAACCATTTGGAGTCATGGAGTTAAAATGCTTACTTGTGGGGGTTCTGTCAATACTTTGCATGATTGGTTCTTCTTACCAACTTTCAGTTTTTTTAACATGCTCCAAACTGCAGCTACAGAGACCACCACTACCCTCAGTATCCTTGGACAGACCTCACTGCTACTGTAACAGCATGCTGCAGTCACATGGTGAATGGAATCAGCTCTGATTGGATGATGGGATGGCGTTAAAGGAGCCTATACTCACTGCTCTGCCTTGCAGCAATTTAAAGGAACAGCAACATTTTAAGCGACACTACCGGCAGGTTAGTTTTAAGCTGAATTTTGATTCTATTCAAACCACAAGAACGTAACATTTTTTGAAAGCCAGTGGAGGTTGATCTTAGTCCGTAGGGGCAGGTGGCAGCGAGGATGTAGACATGAGTAAAACTATCTTTCAGTTCATGCTGACTCTAAATAGGGAGGCTAACTATACAGTGTTTGTAATGCATGCTTGTTATCCTAATGCTATAGTGTTCCTTTAAAGAACTTTATCCACACAGGGAGACGCTGGTGACATAGATGCATATGTTTAACACAGCTTCTTGATCCAAGGGTAAATCTGACTGCCATTCTGGGGTCAAGAAGGAAATGTTCCCTAGTTTGTGCATAATTGGCACAAACTACGCTTCAAACTGTTTTTTGTTTTTTTTTGCCTTCTTTTGGATTAACAGCAAAAAACAGAAATGCAGGGCTCTTTGAATTCAAGGACAGAGGTAGTTGAGTCCAAATTAGGGACAACTGTCACCTAAATTCTATTTTTTAATATTATAATAATTTTAATAATATAATAGTATTGTAATAGTTTTTTTTTAGATGAAGGATGTGTAAAAAATGAGAAAAACTCATCACTTTTAGTGTATGTCAGAATCCTTCAGCCATATCAATACACCTTGTTTTAATTCTTATTGTTAGTCTCTATGGTATTCCCGGTTTTTGTGCAGGAAGACCATGGAGACTAAAATACTGTCAAAACAAGGGTGCATGTATATGGTTGAATGATCTTGTCATATACTGACGGTAGGGATGTTTTTTTTTTTTTAAATTTACATATACTTAATTTAAAAAAATCTATTTTCCAAAACTTGATGAAAGGATTATTATATTAAAAGAAAATGTTTAGTGATGACAATTGTCCTTTAAATATGGACACTTGGTAGGTATGGAGAAGCATTGAGAACAATTCGAAGCATACTTATTGAAAGTTTTCATAAGCAAGTGCCTCTAGTGACTGTCTGAATGATTGATTGTCTGATTAACAGTCACTAGAGGCATTCCATGTAAACTTTTTGTTTCTCCCAAATGACAATGTTTACACTTGTCATTTGCAATGTCAGACACTGTGAGACGTCAGAGACAAGGTCTTAAATAAGCACCTATCTTGATCATAATTGTGCAGGTTTCTTCCCTT
Organism: Pelobates fuscus; assembly: GCF_036172605.1. Classification (NCBI taxonomy): domain Eukaryota; kingdom Metazoa; phylum Chordata; class Amphibia; order Anura; family Pelobatidae; genus Pelobates; species Pelobates fuscus. The sequence continues at coordinate 368,826,477 of NC_086320.1, read as the reverse complement.
TTAGATATATTTTCATATTCATTTATACCCCCGGGAGACGTGATCTTGGCAGCCTGGAACAAATGTCAAATCTGTGAAAAAATGTCTGTCTTCGGCATGCTGACAACGGCTGTAATTTGCGTTTGTCTCCCCTCCCTCCTTCCTTCACTGAAGCCCCCCCTGCTTTCCTAAACCTTCCATTTGTTTTTATTTACTCCTCCTCCTTCATCTCTATCTCCTCACTCACTGCCGTTACCGGTACCGAGTTGGTAATATGGTCCAATCAAAAGCTTTTCTAGTCGTCGATTGGACCTCCCTCCGCTGCCGTGATGTCAGTTTTAGCTTAGTTCTATTGTAATTTGAGGGATAAGGGGGAGGTGGGGGTCTAAAGAATAATGCCAAATAAAGCATTATTTATTAAAAATCAATAAGCACAAGAAAGAGTTGGAGCAACCCCTTAAGTGTACTTCAGATCAGGAGCAAGCAAAGGAAAACTGGATTGTTGGAAGGTAGGTAGGGGTGCCTAAGAATATACACCTACAGACACTTGGCATGAATTGAAATATTTAGTGAAAAATGCCAAAATGCAAAACACAGTGACTTGGATATATTTATGAATGTAGCTTTTTAACTTAAATTTGAAGTCCATATTTTAATTCAATTGAATTTCTAACAATTGACACTTTAGTAAATAATCTTCAGTTGTATTTTCTGCTGACGACAATAAGCCCTTCAGCAATCACCAACTCTCTCTGGATGATTTCATAAAATATGAATTTTGGAGAAATTGTGGAAATTCGAATTAGCCAAATAAAAAAAATAATTGACGTGGGGAATTTTTCAAGTTTGAATATTTTGGCCTTAAATTTGACAATGAAGTTGTATTCAGTTTCAGATGACATTTCACAGTTTAGTGAATGATCTTTGTCTGTGATGCCAAGACAGAGCAGCGTCCAGAGCACAAAACAGACTTTTTATGTTCTACTGAGGCACATAAAATAACAAAGTCAAGACGCTATAACAAGATTTTATAGACACGTATTTCTAAATTCTCTGTTTATTTTGCCACTGCTTGCACACGTTGGTTCTTCTTTTGCCAACATTCATTTTGAACGATAAGCAAAAGCTACCACAAATCCAGACCCAAAACTGTATTGAGATTTTATGGCACAAACTGAAACAAAGAGCAAAAATGGTTAAAAATCCGCCACAAAGATCTGAAACTAAAGTATGCCGGCCACCAATGGCAGACCGTGCTGGGAGCAATGTTTCAGGGCTACCTGCAGGGTCCTGCTATTCTGTGCATAGCACAAGCTCATCTAATGATGCTCGCACTATGCTTGCTGGGGCCAGTCCATGGGCACAAAGTCGGAATTCTTTTTTTTATAAAAGTGCACATTTCCAACGAACATAAGTATTCGCTACAACCTTGTTTAAAATATGTTTTAAGCCTGTTTCTTTAACCCCAAAAAAGTGCAATTGTCCCTCATGTCATGGCACTGTATGCAAATGTTTGACCACATTAAGCTTGTTGATGCTGTCGTGGCATTGCAAGCCTGTATGATATTCTTTTGTTGCAAACCAAAATAAAGAATTATATATATAAAAAAAAAAGTGCCCCTTTCAAATTTAATCAGCACTTTTATAAATGAGCTACGCTGTGCCCTCCCTATTATGATACAGTTAGACAGCTGAGAGGGTAAGCTAAAAGCACTAAAGCACTTTAACTGTGCTGATATTTTCATTTTACAAAAAGTGCAGATTTCAGTAGAAATTGACATTGATAAACTAACCTAGTTACTCCCCCCTGGCTGTCAATCAGATCCAATCCTGTTACTTCCTGGTTTGGCTAGCTCAATGGAACTAAACTCAAGAAGAAGCAATTACCTAGAGCACTTCTCACAAGCAAACAACTCAGATTCTCCATTAATCTTTCTCTCTGCAACTTTCAGGTACTGACTAAAACTGGGAAGATTGTCCACATAATGTATTTTATCTTTGTCACTGCATTATTGTTTTTACTTTAACAACGTTACCATTTATACCTGGTTTATACCACTGTCATTTTCTGTACATGCAGTTTTTCATTGTTATTTTCATTGAATGTATTCTACCAATATTTCATGTACATGTAGTTATTAATATTTGAGGTATTAGAATTTGGTTTGTAAACAATAAATGTTTTCTCTACCCACCCCTCTACCCCTTAGCTGTAAATATCTTGTTATAACTATGCCTCATGTCCATCCCTAAATCTTACCCCTTAATCCATAAACCCGGCTCACAAGCAGTAACTCTTTTTTTCTTTTTTCTTACTCACTTACCCCCTCATTCCCTTTACATTTTACCAGTAGCTGAAACTTTTATTAAAAAATGTTTTTGGGCCATCGCTTCCAAATTCCCCCTGCTACCTGTTATCTCAAATCCCCTTTAGATTGTAAGGTCATGGGCTAACTACCGGTAGGTACTTTGTATGAAAGAACTGTGGCCAAATCTCAGCTCACAGACTGGGCC